>NW_010198196.1:105832-131664 GCF_000695765.1 Mesitornis unicolor
CCCACTTGTACATAAGGCTGTTTCCAATTCAGCACTAGTCCCAGATCTCCTGAAGTGAGGAATCTAGTAGGCACAGGTTGAAACCATCTATGCTAGAGTGACAACAAAAAGCAGGTTGCTGAAGATAGAAAACTGTTGGATCATGCACATTCCAAGATATGAATGAGGTACGTGAGAAAAGAAAACTGCTTTAGACTCTGAAGTTCTGTCAAACATAATAAAAGAATTTCCTACCAGATCAATTGATTGCTTCTTCAGCATGAGGACGGATGTAAACAGCCTCTGGACCACTGCAATTGCTCTGAATAATCCCGTCTTTCATGCTGACTTGTGACTTCCATACCTAGAGTCTGGCATGAACGAATGGTAATACACAGTACCTGTTGTGAAATTTACTGCTTTAGTCTCAATGCTTAATGTTTGGTGAAGGGGGGCTTCATCTACTGCAAACAAACCCACTCATGTTCAGGATTGCAGAACAGATTAAACTCCTCCAGAGAAGAGAAAGACCCTCATGTGAAACTAACATAAGGCAGTACACTTTTTGGACCTATTAGAAAAAGAAAAATCTGTGGTGCCATGTGCCCATATGCCTATAAATATATGTTACATCTGTGTAGAGTTATCTTTATTTTGAAAGCATTTATCTGACAGAATGGTTTCTATTCCTGTAGGCCCACCTTCTCTGTGTGGAGTCCCATAGTTATAGTACTTGTCTGGCATAATGTTTTGAAACTACAGATGCTCTAATAGCAAAAATATAATTCTTTTTGCCAGGAAGTGTATACAAAGCCAAACATGAAGAGATACATTTCCTTTTTAAAAATGAAATTGTCTTCTGTGAAAATTACAAGAATTTTAATGTATGTGAAGATACAGTTTCCATATCTCAACAATCAAGAGATAATGGGACAGACACTACAATCATAAAGCAAACAGAATATATCTTATCTCTAGGAGTGCAAATATATGTAGTATTTACAGTCACACTTTCTGAGGCAGCTCTTGCCTGAGTGAGGCTCTCAATTATTCTAGCTGTACCAGTTCCAGGGATCTAAACTAAAGCTAGATATAGGAGTAGCATGAGAAAGGAATGTGTACCACTTCTTCCTGTGCCCAACAATGGTAATACTGGTTATACTGTTGAATCTAAACACTTGCTTGGCACAACAATCTGGTTTACTATTAAATGACCATGCAGTATAAAGATGCATTTCCCTTTATCATCTCATTTCATGAGCTCAAAGAAATATCAACAGACCATTCTGCCTAGGAAAGTACTCCATCATTATCACTTACTTACTTGAATTTATTTTCGCATTTGGATAAATGGGAAATAATCCATTTGTGAGTTCATGCTCACTTTTCCGAAAACTGGGTCAAACATTTGGAGATGCATAAAGTATGGTGTTCACGGAAATAATACACTATACGTCATCTGTTGTTTTAGGATTCAATCATTCCCCTAGTGAATTAGTTACAGAGGGGAATCTCAAACAAAATGTTCAGTATTTCCCTGGGAAACTCCTACTCTAAGAGAGACACTCTCTCCTGTGCAGTCGAAATACTGAAAATTCCAGTGAAAAAGGGTATCACATATTAAACCTCTTCATTACTCATATAAAGTATTAGACTTCTGTCAAGCTATAGGGGAATAAACTCTGAAAAAAAAAGCCTTTGGAATCAAAAGAAAAGAATGGAGATTAGGGACAAGAGCTGACCAAATAATCTATGACACTGTTTCATTCACTGTGCTTTGCAGACGTAAAGTGGTCCATGAGGTCCAAACGTACTCATGAAGTTCCTCAGAAAATATTTATGTTTTTCAGTAGTCCATGGTCCAAAATTTCTGAGGAGGATATTCAATGCTGTGGAGGTTCTGGATCATGCAATGAAAATAAAATGGGGGGGGGGGGGGGCGGAATAAACAAGGAGAAATACAAAACTGAGCAGAAGTTTGACTGTGGAGGTGTGATGATTAAAGAAGAAGTAGAAATTTAAGAATTGCTAGATATTCCCCACTTCAGCAAACTTGCAAGTGCCCTTCATCTACTACAAAATTCCTGAGAAAAACGTCTTGTATAGCATATACTTATTCAGTTTCTCTTTCACAGAAGATTACCAGACTAAACTAGACCAACCTCTTAGTGACACAGTGAACTGCCTAGTGAAGGAAGACTCATTAATAAGGAGGTTAACACTCCAGCAAGGTGATTTTCTAAATCATTCATTTAGCTGAAAGTACTGAAAACTTTAGATTGAAAACCTGTCAAGGTGCAATCTGGGAATCTCACTAGTGAGTAGGATCAGTTCTGTGGTATATTCAATAGATCTTAATGTTTATTATTTTTTTTACCTCAGAATAGTCTGTGTTAAGGAATTTGGTCTTCTCCAGTTTTGCCAGAGGAGAGATTCACACTCATGTCTCTGATTCTTGCCATTTGTTCTCACAGCCAGAACAGCTATTTCCTGACTATAATGTTCAAAAATTTCTATTCTCTATGCATCTGTTCACTATATGCAAAGATTTAGCCCTAAAGTCATCCTGTCCTTCAAGAGTCATTTTCCATAAAGATCAGCAACAGCAACAGACAGGAAACATTCAACAAACTTTGTTCTATTAAAAAGATTGAATTTAGTTCAGAATAGGAAGAGCTGGGTGATGCAGTTTCAAATGTTTAACATCTTGAATGCTATAATAAATTTTGCATTTTATATGTACCTGGAGTATATAGGAATACGAATCTCTTGGATCATTCAGTCCAGTAATTTACTACTGCAGGCAATTATGTCAGGCCATATACTGTATTTATCTAAATGCAACATGACATTTCTGCATCCATTAATGATGCAAAATCCAGGGGTTATTTTAGATTTGGCCACTAGGAAGTTATCCTGGAATGGTAAATTGCAGCTCTGCTGTCCTCTGCTCAGAGACCACTTGAAGCTGATCTACTGATGCCCTGCAGTAAATGAGAGGCAGCTAACCCCCCTTTTGCTTTATGAAAATCTGCCTCACTTTGTCTGCAGTGAGAGTGGCCTACATGTGGGCAGACACCAGGAGTGAGGGACTGACGGATTCCTTGTATATGTGGAATGATACAAAGCTCCACTACCTTCTGTGAAGCAAGAGCAAGTTAGCTTACGTTTACCACTGAAAAGGAGAACCTTCTTATTACAGTGAGAGTACCCATGTTTTTATACCTCAGTAAGTTAGGACTATTCAAAGTAGCTGATTCTGAACTTATCGAAAATACTTTTACTAACCTGACCCTGTGTATTTTAGATTTGGGTCTTTTTCAGTTTGGTTAAACACCATGATCTGACATCTACCTTAAAATACTGATTTGTGTTCCTTTATAGTGAAGGCTTTTCAGAAACCAACTCTCTGATGGCTAGACATTTGTTTTTGAATTTCCACTTAAATTTATTCATGATGAGCTATCCTTGTTTGTTCTTGGGCTGACATTTCCCTTCAGTTTACATAATAGCTATTCCCCAGTGCACTTCCAGGTAGCAGTCTTGTCACTTCACAGTTTCTGTCTTTCTAGACAAGATGAAACTCCTTTTTCTCATTCTGTGTGTTGGATTCCCTTCTCTGATACAGCTAGTAGCCTTTCTTCACATCTGCATTCCAAATTCATCTGCCTTGAACATACGTACGATGTGTACGTTATTACCAGTGAAGTTTCAATAGGGTCTTTAAAAAAGCAATTATGATGACACTCGTGTGTTAGAATATCCTTCCTAAATTAACTTTTTCAGTATCACATTGTATTAGTTGTTCATAAGTATCTTATGACTTTCTAATATACTTAAGTAGTTGTCTTCCCATGTTGCTGCCGCCTATTGATCTCACAACTAAATTCAAGAAGTCATGGGTTTATTTTTTCTTGTTGAATTTCTGCTTATTTCTATTAGCTCAAGAACTTCTAACTTTTCTCATGCAATACCCCAGTCCTTCTATATTGATGTTTTTGAACTTGTGTCATTGTCTAATGTTAGTAATGCAAATCAGTTTTCATGACAACATCATGAGCTGAGGAATGCACTACTCATATCTCCACATTTTATGTCCTCTTCATCACAACTACCTACCTTCTTGTCTTAACTAATTTCACAGTTGTTCATAAATTTTACTGCCAATGAACATCATCTCTAATTTATCTGGTTTTCCACAACACTATACAATTTCTTCTTTATTTTTCTTTTTTTTTTTTTTAATCCTACAAGACCAGTTGCTTTATCAAATAAATAAAAAACTAATTTGGAACTCCTATCCTGGGAATCTAATTTCTCTCAACCTATTTTCCATTGTTCAGCATCTTTAGTAAATTCCTCCTTCAATATCTGTTCTGTAACCTAGCATACTATAACATCAAACTAATGAAGCCATGCTCTTCATGGACATATCTGGTAACAATAATTTGGGATCTTTTTTTCGTGAAGACATATTTTCTGCCTTTATCCTGTTTGTAAATGATAAGAAAGTATAGTTTAGTCTTCCTTGGATTTGCAAGAATATCATGTTTCAAAAGTGTTTAGGATCATTTTTTATCTGAAGAGGCTCCATTGTTGACATTTTGACAAAGATTTTATGTCAGGCAAGGGTGTATAGAGAATTAGAACTAAATAGATGTTAACTAAACTACAAACAGTTTAGTCAATATGACTTCTCCTTTCTCAACCATGCAGGACCCTTCTGTCTTGTGATTAGAATGATAACTCTTAGACTTACAAGATCTGAATGTATAACGATAAAAGATCCAATCAAAGGTACTACATCTGGGCTAAATATCTGTTTATAGTTCACCACTCTTTCTTTTTCATGTCACCCATAGTAGTAAATACATATTTATTACAATATTATTACATAAAGAGATAAAATTTTTTGGCTTGTTCAGGAGACTGATCAGCAGACTCCCTTGGGAGGCTGTCCTGAAGAGCAAAGGAGTCCAGGAAAGCTGGACAGTCTTCAAGAAGGAAGTCTTAAAGGTACAGGAACAGGTCATCCTCACATCCTGAAAGTTGGGCCAGTGAGGTAGAAGACTAACCTGGCTAAACAGAGAGCTTTGGCTGGAACTCAGGAACAAAAGTAGAGTTTATGACCTTTGGAAAAGAGCACAGGCCATTTAGAAGGACTACAAAGGTGCAGTGAAGCTATGCAGGGAGAAAATTAGAAGGGCTAAAGCCCAACTAGAACTCAATCCAACTATTGCCGTAAAAGACAATAAAAATGGTTCTATAAATACATTAACAACCAAAGGAGTACTAGGGAGAATCTTCCTCCTTTATTGGATGCAGGGGTCACACAGTGACTAAGGACATTATTTACCTGGACTTCAGTAAAGCTTTCAATACTATTCCCTACAGCATTCTCATGAACAAACTGGCTGCCCTAGGCTTGGATGGTGTACACTCTGCTGGATCAAACACTGTCGGGGCCTAGAGAGTGGTGGTGAATGGAGTTAAATCCAGTTGGCAGCTGGTGACAAGTGGTGTTCCCCAGGGGTCAGTGTTGGGGTCACTCCTGTTTAATGTCTTTATCAATGATCTGGATGAGGGGATGGAATGCACCCTCAGTAAGTTTGCAGATGACACCAAGTTATGTGGGAGTGTTGATCTGCTTGATCAACACTCTGCAGAGAGATCTTGATCCTTCTGCAGAGGGACCTGGACAGGCTGAATTCTATGATCTGAGGCCAATTGTATGAGCTTCAAAGGCCAAGTGCCAGGTCCTGCACCTGAGTCACAACAACTCCATGCAGCGCTGCAGGCTTGAGGAAGAATGGCTAGAAAGCTGCTCAGCAGAAAGGGACCTGGGAATGTTGATAGTGTGTTGAACATGAGCCAGCAGTGTGCCCAGGCGGCCAAGGTGTCCAAGAACACCCTGGCCTGCATCAGGAATACTACAGGCAGCAGGACTAGAGGAGTGTTTGTCCCACTGTACTTGGCACTGGTGAGGCTGCACCTTGAGTATTGTGTTCAGTTTTGGGCACTGCAGTATACGAAAGACATTGAGGCACTGGAGAGGGTCCAAATAAGGGCAACAAAGCCAATGAAGAGTCTTGAGAATAAGTCTTATGAGGAGCAGCTGAGGGAACTGGGATTGTTTAGTCTGAAGCAAAGGAGACTGATAGGAGACCTTATCTCCCTCTACAACTACCTGAAAGGAAGTTGTAGAAAGGCGCATGTGGGTCCCTTCTCACAAGTTACAACCAATAGAAAAAGAGGAAATGGCATCAAGTTATGCCAGGGGAGGTTTAGGTTAGACATTAGGAAAAGCTTCTACACAGAGAGGGTTATCTAAGACTGGAACAGGCTGCCCAGGGAAGTGGTTGAACCACTATCCTTGAATGTATTTAAAAGCCATCTAAATATGGTGCTCAGGGACATGGTCTAGAGATGGGCATGGTAGAGTTAGATAACAGTTGGACTTGATGATCTTAAAGGTCTTTTCCAGCCATAAAAATTCTATGATTCTATAATATTAGGTATAAACCAAAAGATTCCCTCGCAAATGATGGACATAAGACAACACTGTGACAACATTTCATCCAAATACTCTAAGATTCAGTAGATCTTTTAAATTTTGGAATCATATTTGGGTTAACAGCTATATGTTAAATTAATAAGCTGTGTTTTTAAAGTGAGGTAAATAATTGCAAAGAGCTTGGATGGCCTGACTTTTTATCTAACAGAAACCAGATATTGTCAGTGGTCTAACTCCATTAGGTTATACTTGGTTTCTACACTTACAAGCAGTATCAAAATCAGACTCATGCAAGGCCACTTCATCAGTTCTGAATGACCCAGCTGGTTTTAAGAATAAAATGAAATCACAAGAGGTCAAGCAATCACTCGGAAAAAAGAAAAATCTAGAAGAGCCTGGGAAAAAAGCTAAAGAAGAGTATCTGTGTTTTATCTTTTTACTGATTGGACATATTAAACATGAACTTAGTGTCTGTGATAAAAGCTATGGTAATATTACTGGCAGACACAGAAGAGGCAATTTTAATGAGTGTTTTGAAAGAATAGGCTGTGCTACAATTCAAAGAAATGAAGTCACTTTGCAACTAGTACAGAAAAACCTGTAATGGGGTCACTGCAACAAAACGATAATTTCTTTCACTGTATGAACCCCACAGAGTCTCACAAGAGATATTGGCTCCTATCATCCTCTTCAATTAACTTGGTTTACATCAGGTCAGTAATGCAAAGAATTCTAGTGTTAACCTGCTCGGCACAATCAAGCTGCAAGTAGTGGCCATTTTTTGCCTGTACAAAACTACTTTAGGGTTAGCGACATAGAAAATATAGACAGGAAGGAAGATGTGCCAGGAAACCTGCTGTACGCTTAAGCTGTCCCCAGAAAATGGAGCAATGTTTCAGTATCAGTCAGAGATGCCCTACAAAGTGCAGAGCAGCCATCATCTTCCTCAATCTAAGTTAGCAGGATGATGTGCTGTCTTTGCTCTGTTTTCCCATATGGCATGTCCTCGTTTCACTCTATGCCTCTTGGCTACACCATGTCAGAGAAAATCTTTGGGGCAGATTCACACATCAAGCGAAAGGATATTTATGATCTTCTGTTAGGTCATTTCCCTTTATAAGTAAATGTCCACAACACTTTGTAAGCTAAACAGCATATTTTATACGGTTGTCAACAGCATCCCAGAAAAAGCTTTTGTCAGTTAAAGGAGTCTATTGTCAAAGTACTCAGTACATATAAATATATACTTCAAGTTCTTGAAAGCTATATCTCAGAAAATATTTTCCAGAACAATAAAAACATCATTCTCAAGGCAGATAGAAATGAAATAAGATAATTTCCTTTCCATCAAATAATAAGAGTATAAAAATGCATCAAAGTATTTATGTCTGGAAGGACATTTCAATATAAAAAATTTACCCATTTGAGAAAATCTATAGGCGTGGAATATATGAAACAGGAAAGAATTACACTGTCTTGAACATCGAATTTAACTTACCATTAGCTTATGTTGATGATTAAATTATGCTGATATGAGGGTTATTGTGCCCTTGAGCCAAAGTTTAGCAGTCCACTTACAGTCTAGTAATAGAGATTTTAAGGAATGATGATTCTGTCACACTGCTGGTGTTATAATAGATATATTTGGATGGCTGTTCACATACAAATGTATTTAAATGAAACGAGTGTCATATCAATCATGATCTGCAACACATCTCAGATTTTTTCTCACACTTTATGTATTGAAATTACATCTAAATTATAAATACCGTTAATATCGGCAGTTAAAGTAATATTAGCCTAACAACAAAGGAGATAAGATGCAAGAATATTTTGTTACTTCACTGTGACCTACAACATCATTGCATTTTGTGATATTATTGCCAGAACTAGCCTTGCCATTTTCACTTTGTAGAGATTTCTGCAGCATTCTTACAATTCATTATGCTGTTGAGAGGTGACATATCATGTGCCTCAAAACTTATACTTACTGAGGGCATGCCCTATGAGACCCTGAAATAAGGTGCCCAATGTTAATAATTGCCATACAATAATATTTCAACTTTAACATTACAAAGATTTTTAAAGCTTTTTTAACATCACAGATGTGAGGCATTTCATTCACTTCACTTAGTTTGACATCTTACCTTCTTGCATACTACCGTAGTAAAGTTTTCTTAAACAATCTGCTCTGAAGCAAAGTCACAAGGACTAAACTTCAGGACTATATCCAGTAGTAGATATATGCCTTGAAATAAATGCCTCTTCCTAATGACATTTTATGCTTTCCATAATTTCCAAAATTATGAAAAAAAAAAGTCCATCAAACACACAGACAAAACATTAACAAAAACTGCAGATAAGTAAAAATTATTCATTATCTAAGCTTCTGGAAGATCTGTCAGTCTAAATCTGTCAAACAAAATGTTTCAAAATAAGAAAAATCACAAAGTTTCTGGAGTAAGCCAAGTCTTTCCACTTAGTGTGACATGATCTGTGCATCTCAGCAAGGAGAAAAGGGACAATTGCGTATTCTAGGTGTGCTGAATGGCAAAGAACACACATGAAAAAACAGTATACATCAGTCTCACTTGCACATCTGCCTAATCTGAGAATAAATAAATGTATGGAAGAGTAGCTGTGGGTCTCAAAGCCCTGCAATTAGATAAAACAACCACAGGAGCACAAGAGCAAATGTCAGTCTGTCTCAGTGTTCTCTTTCTGACAGTGGCTAAAAGAGGTTTCCTGGGGAAGAGTACAGGAATCTCCTATACAAAGTGATCATCTCTAGAAAAGAGTAATTTAGTACCTTGAGATAGAGGTTGTGGTTGAACCATAATGTTAAATGTTCTCCAGTGGATCTAAACTTTATGAATTTCTTTTTGAACCCATTTGTACTTTGACCTCCCAGAGACCTGTGGCAATGAGATCCACAGTTTAATAATGGAGAAAAAGTGACAAACTGTTCCCAGTTTACCTTCTCCACACAATATATGCTTTTATGAACTTTCATTCAAAAACTCTCTTTACAATCTGAAGACTTATAGACTGCTTTGTCTGTCTTTACACTTCTGCTTTTACAGCAGTCTGTGGCAATGAGTTCCACAGTTAAATACATGAGGAAACAAAATAAAATAATTCCCATCTTTCTTCTCCACACTATTTACAATGGTACAATCTCTCTTTTTGTCTTTCATTAAATTGTCTTTTCTAATCTGAAGAGTTCTGGTCCATTTTATAGGTAAGCTTCAATTTTTAATAGGAGGTTGCTTCAAACCTTTAATAATCCTTGTTACACTTCTCTGTGCCTTTCTTAGTTCTTTGTTTCTTTTTGATAAAAGAAGAGTAGAACTTGAAGAAATTTTAGGTTAAAGGCTTGCCGTGGATTCCTAGTGGCATGATTGTTCTATTTGCTTTTCATTACTTTTCTAATAAACCTAAACAGTCTATTTGCTTTTCTAACCATTGTGGAGCATTTTGTGCTGGTTTTGGTTGAGTAGTGTTAATTTTCTTCATAGCAGCTGGCATAAAGTTGCATCTTGTATTCGTGCTGAAAACAGTATTGATAATACAGGGATGCTTTAGCTATTGCTGAGCAGTGTTTACACAGAGTCAAGGCCTTTTCTGCTTCTCACACCACCTTGCCAGCAAGTAGACTAGGAGTGGACAAGAAGTTGGGAGGGAACACAGCTGGGACAGCTGACCCCAACTGACCAAAGGGATATCCCAGACCACATGACAGCATGCTCAGCATATAAAGCTAAGGGAAGAAGAAGGAAGTGGTCTTTCAGGACTTAGGAGTGAACTTGTTATTTTTTAGTATCTCATCTGACTTAACAAAGGCACATTAGCATTTCCAAGGATGTGAATTAGTCCACTTCTTTGGATTAAGAGACACTTTGAGTGATGGCGTTTTGTCTTCCCAAGTAACGGTTACCCATGATGGAGCCCTGCTTTCCTGGACATGCCTTAACAGCTGTCTGTCCATGGGAAGTAGTGAATTAATTCCTTGTTTTGTTCTGCTTGCTTACACAGCTTTTGCTTGACCTATTAAACGGTCTTTATCTCAACCCATGTGTTTTCTCACTTTTCCCTTTGGATTCTCTCCCCGATTTCACTGGATGGGTAGTGATCAAGAGGCTGTGTGGTGCTCAGTTGCTGGCACCAGTTGCTGGTGCTCAGTTAAACCACAACAGCTCTTCAGAGAACTATCTAATAACATCCTTTTTTTAAATAATTGAAAGTAATTTAAATTCTATTGCGATGCATATATTTTCCCTTATGTGCATTGTTTCTTACATACCCACACCGAATTTTGTTTGATTTTTTTTTGCCTAGTCATTCAGTACTGCGAGATCATTCCCTCTCTCTAGGCAACCAGTTGTAGTTTCTACTATAAGAATATTGTTTCAGAGGCAGAAAACAAGGATCAACTGCCCACACCTGTTGTAATGTGAAATAAGATAGTTATTGTATTTTCTCACTTGTATTCAAGAACAAATTCTAAGGTACAGACATTTGTCCACTTCAGATCTTTGTATGTATCCTTATGGCCAGATTGATATAAAATACAGATTATTATGAAACACACATTTTTATCTGAATTGCACTTTATAAAGAAATATACACAATGAGTTAACAAAGCCAGGGTGAGGAAGGAGGGTTTACTTCTCACTAAGGCAAAAGTTGATTATTAGCTAGCAAAGCAGAAAAAATGACAGCTGATTTAACAAAGACACATTAGCATTTCCAAAGATGTGAATTAATCCATTTCTTTGGATTAAGAGACATGACAATCTCTCTGTTTTTGCAGAAGGAAGACATAAAATTTTGGAGGAAAAAGATTATACGTATGGAACCTTGGAGGATTTCAAAAGAGACATTGGCTATAAAAGCTATCACTCAAGACAGGGTGATATCTAAGAATGAATCATGAGCATAATAAGCAAAAAAAAAAAATCACTGAAAATCACCTTATCTGGACAACTTATCACAAATCACCTAAATATGAGAAAAAGCAAAAGAAAGATAACTGTTTCTCACCTTAACATTAAAGCAAGCAGTTTCAGCACAGTTATACTTTCTTTTCCTCCACTCCTGTTTTCGAAAACTTTTATAGCTGTTTTGCCTCTTCTGCATGTCGTAAACAAAATCATTTATTCTACATTTTACTTATCATGGTTTGAGTTAGATATATGGTTGAGTGAAATACAGCTGGTAAGTGAGTAACAATAAGGCATTCCTCACACAAAAGTGAAATAAATCTATTAAACAAGCTTCCTAAGATGCCCATGACAGAACTCAGACTCCCAAGAGTCTTTATTCAAAGTATTCAAATCATAAAAGGGTGTGCCCATTCCCATCTACTTAATGCAGATAGAGTGGCAACGGGGGTGAAGTTGGGGGAAGGCAGTCAGGAGAGTGCTTAGTGTTTCCTGTAACTACTGGGGATCAGGATGGTTTTCTGTACTGCAAACTATGACCGGACCCTGTAAATGACTTGTAAGTTTTCTTCAGTTGCTTTTTATGATTGGGTATGAGACTTTTTCACTTTGTTATTTTTGAGTATCTCATGAACTTCTGGGTAAATGTCATTAATTCCACCTTCCTCTGTTTTTGTTTTCAGCAACTTCAGTCTTAAATATTCAAGATGACAGTTGCGGTTCTGGTCAGAGTAGAGATCTAATGACCTTTCCTTTTGACCACATCTTTCAGTCTAGTTCCTGACTAGATACATTCAGTAACCAGAATATTTCTGTGCTGAACTAGTTTTTATATTATATACCATCTGAACAAAAAAAAATCTTTTCAAGTGGATTTAAATGCTATCTTAATATAAATTAAACTAACTTACTTTTCAAGATAAGTGGAGGGTAAAAAGTAAAGCTAAAATATTATGATCAATGAGCAGAGATTAATTAAATTCTTCACTAACTGTTCTATATATGCATCATTCAAAATCCTTGAATCCGCTATAGACCACCACAGCAACCAGCTTTGAGTTCCATTCTCCTTCATGTTCTGAAGTGTCACCAAAAGATGATCAATCAAAAATCTGAATTTACAATAATAACAGTCTTCAATATGAAAGCCTAGCAGGTTCTGTCTTTCACTATAGAAAGAAAAAGACACTTCCGTATGGTAATTTTTTTTTTCTTGTCCTCTAATTTTGGCTTCTTTTTATTGCCATCCCAAGGTGAGACAGTGGGGTTGTTTAGAAAATTCAAGGAAGGGGTTAATTTTACTTCAAGCCTGAACACTCAAGAATATTTTCATTTCACCATGTCTCAGTCTTCCCAGACAGTAGAGAAGACTGAAACTTTTTTACTTTAGTCAGAATTACACAGTTTAAAAAAAAAAAAAATAGTTTAGAGATGAGTATAAGAGGGCGAGTCACCTTTCCTAAAATGGATGTGTCTGATTAGTCAGGCTTTGGAGGTCTATGTCTCTCCAGTGAGAGTTTCATTCTCTTGAAGAAGTCCTCAACTGGCTTTATCTAGTCACTGAACTTCTGACTGAAGTGAGATGAACAGAGTTCTACTCACACAGTGCTAATGGATAAAATGACCACTTTTTCACTTTAATTTGTCTAGAGTAAGAAGCAAGAGCATTCTCTTCTGACCATACTTCTTCTCTTAACACTAAAACAATCATTTAAAGCCAGATGAGATGAACTGTAAACTGCACAGATGTTTCTCTATTGACTCAAAGAGAAAAAAAACTTAGCATATTCATGAAGATTTGATGACATTTTTAGAGAATTAATTCAAACTATAATCCTTTCACTGATTGCTAACCATGGATAGTGGCATAAACAGAAAGAAATTTTGGAATTAGTATAAAGAGAACACGTGTATATCAGCTTCTTGCCAGGTAAATGGGGAGAAGTAAAATAACACTGCAAATTGGCAGAGAAACAGCCAGATTAACTGTGAAAAATAAAGCTTTGTAGAATAGTCCTTAGTTATTTTCTCTTTTTTAATGAAAAAGTTTAATGATTTTTTAAACACTTGAGTAAAATACAAATATAATAATTAAATATACAAAACAGCCCCTCAGATTAAAAGTGTTTTAGCAGCCTGCCAAGACAGCTATAACAGAGGCAATATAACTATTGATGTGCTGAAAAAAACAGTATTCAGTTTCCACTTTTAATAAGGTTATATAATGGCATAAAAAACAGATTGATGTGGTACACAGGAAGCAACATATCCTTTTAAGCAGGATTTTTAAGCATGGTTATGTGTTATTTTACAACACAATACATCCAGAGCCATTGCAATACTCAGTCCTGTATGAATTTTTACAGTAAGACCTCATACAATTTTCTAAAAATCCAAAATTATCTAAATAATTTCTAACTGATCTTCAACTCAAAGTACAGTCATTGTGTAAATGTTTTGTTTGTTTTTTTTCTCTTATGCAAAATAGCTAAATTGAAACAAATTAGAACCAATATAGATATGAGGTAGTATTCATTGCTCTAATGTCAGTATGTAAAGACACAACTGTATCCAAGCTGGTAGCATGTGGTCAAGGAGAGAAACAGGAATTATCAGGGAGCAATTCTCTTGGCTGAGGTATGTATTTGACGAGGGCAGCTCAGTCTCCCTTTGTGGTATCCTTTTCTCTCCAACTATTATACTAGTAGCCTAAGGAAATTACCTGCACCTAGCTTTTAGATATCTGAATTTAGGTGAGATGAAGCATGTCTTTATTGACTGTTACACAAAGACATTGTGGCTAAATGAAGCGAACAGATGAAAGTGGGTCAATGGGGACAGAGAAGATAACAAGAGTCTTTAATTCTTCTTTCTAAGGTCATTTTACAAAGAAAAGGAAACAGAAAAAAAACAAACTATGACTACACTCCTGCCATGGGACCATGTTACCGTCTACACATTTTGCACCCTCATAATGCCTGGGTTTTGCTGGTGTTGCACTATTACAAAGGTATGCTGCCCTTCCCTTTTCTCTATCAGTAAGTGAACAATAATCCTCTTCATGCAGAGATTATGTATTGCATATATTCTGCTGGGTACGTGTTGTTAGTATGGGCCCACTGATTCTGCTTCCAGGTCACAAGCAAGGAAGTAACAGTGCTTGCCTGAGGTAAGACATCTTCACCACTTTGCTTCTTGGGGGAGAATGCTATTTGTCATCACATCCTCAGAAAAAGTTTCTGTATCTTGGGGAATATTACAAATAAATTTCTTTATAAAATAACGTTTCTGTCTCTTCTTATATAGTTGCATACTTTCTCTCTCTAAAGAAGAAATTGTGTATAAATAGATTCTACTGGCTTAGCCACTGCTCTTCGTTCTATCCGACACTGCACAAATCTGCTGCAAAATCCAGCTGCAATGTTCCACTTTTCTTTTGATCCTTGAACTTTGTCTTTGGTCACTTACCTCCAGAACCTTGACCCCTCTGGCCTCTCAAGTTGCCTCAGTTTCTTACCATTACAGCTACAAAGAGATGGAGAATAAAGCTGGAGAGGGGATAGGAACATAGATTTATACTAAACATTCAGTACAACTGGTATTTAGACAAAGAATTTGCCTGCAGTCAGTAGGAGAATGAGGTAGATTAAACTGGTTTGATGTTTTAAAGCAGTGAGTGACATTTTTATATTTTAATTAAGTGAGACTAGCAACTAGGAGAGGATAGGAATGCAAGAGCAGGGAAAACAGAAAAAGAAAGGAAAAAAACAGCAACTTGCAGCAAAATATGAATAAATAAGATTACTTTTTAGATTTTGTATTGTAAAGCAGGGGATGATAACAGGATGAATATGAGAACTTGAAGCTAATAGGAAACATAAGCAGGACTCCAATTATAATATGTTTGAAATGACCCTTTTATCCTGGAGTCTGCAACAGAGAATAATCTGTCAATCAACAAAGCTAATTTTAAAAGGACATTCTGGGTATTACTGTTATTTAATGTTCCTTGTTTAATATCCCGCTTTTTCATCAGAAGTGATATATCACGGATCTGATTCCATTTCACTGCACATGCTGAGTAGTCATTTCTTACTTATTGAGTAGGCATGCTGATTTCAAGGAGACAATTTAGCAAGTAAGATTCTACTCAGTAAAGCTCAGACCTAACCAAATGTTTTTGTCTGTCCATCCATTCAAGGTGCTAAATAAATAGTAATACAGGAAAATATTTATGAATTATGCCCCAAAACCTGCTAATACTCTATTCGGCTGTCTTATACAAAGAGGTACTGGTGTACTTTGAGATTAAATCATGGACATCATGGACCAGATTATTTCTATACATATTTAGTGTATACAGAAGATTATTGACCAAAAAAACCTAACCAACCAGAGCTTCTATATTACTCGTGGAGGGATAAAGGTCTCAAAAGGGACTGATTCAGATCCAGTGTATTTGGACCTCTCAATTTATTCAGTGTGATAGTACAAGGTCCCAACTATGCCAAATGTTGTCCGTTAAATGTCCATAAAGGTACATTCTTTCTTTTTAGTATATTACAGTGCTGTGTTGGTTTTAATATAATTTTTTCTCAAATATCTTTGACATTTTTAGTATCATAAACCAATGCTAAACTTCATCCATTAAGTATTAATGCTGAAATATCCTAGTCACCTAACTAATTTGTTATAAGAAGGTCCACTACATTTAATTGATATTATCAGAATATTATCCACCCATAAATTATGAAAGATAAAATTCCTTTTAGAGATGTCTCTCACTCATTTGCAAAAATGACCAATTTCTACTCTTTATTCCATCCCTTATTATCACTGTCAATGCAAAGACAAATTCATTGATCAGCACCCTAACTAAGAAGGTACTGAAACTGCCCACCTTGCACTTTAATTGATCTGGCTTTTGTCACTCCTTCCTCTTTTCTAAAATGTATTTACATTCTGTAATTCTTATTTCAAGTCATAACTCCAACTGATTTCTTGTGGTTGGAATCTTAAATTCAAACATTCTGCTTTAGTTGGAAGATGTATTAACTTTGACTCAAGGTAAAGTTTCTGGCTTTGATGTAAGCACTACTAGCTAGACTGTAAACACCATAAACTTTTCTTTGTACCTTTATTGTATATGTTAGGTGCAGAGGCAGAAAGTAGTCTTTATTTTGCAATGCTCAGATGTCTCAGGGACTTTCTGCAGCCAGAATAGGCATTCTTATTAACAAGATTATTAGTTTTCCTTTCTCAAATTATCTTTAATAATAGTGTCTGGAGGTAGAAGGAATGGCAAATATGCAGGTGCAACTATTTATCAGGCCCTATCACTAAGTGTTTGAGAATTTCTCATCTAGCAAATCAACAATAACTATATAAAGCAAAGTATATTTATGAAGATTTGACTTTGACATATTGATTCCTGAGTTTCTTAAGGCAGTGAAACATAATACTGTTTTAATGGGCTTAGATAAAAATATACGGTAGAGATCAATATGTATAAAATAATTTATGACAACAGACTAATGGTGGTAATGTTTTTCAAGCTATTTTTTTTATTTCCCGAGCTGATGTATTTTTATCCTTGTAACCTCCACAGTCATGCATTGTTCCTGTGTGCCTGACTTGCTCTCACAAGATGATTTCTGTAGAAATCAGACAGTGTGAAGTGCTAACAGCTTTCCGATTGACTAGACTTGTTTGAAACTAACTTTTGAAGTAATATTGGAATCCAAAGTTCTTCCACCTCTATAAGGTAGCATTAGTGCTTTTTGCTAGGTCACAAGCTTGAGGTTAGCTGAATATTTCTCAGTTAATTTGTAAGCTCTTTGTAGCGGAATTGTCCTCCTTTTTCTGTGCATATCCTCACAAACAAGGAAATCATCATAGCCATTTGTTATGAAGGGCTTTTTTCCCCAACACTCTTTTCTAATTACAAAGTGATGGTAATTGGTTTTGACGTGGTGAAACGTATTAGTTTCAGTAGGAGCAATAACAAAGGTGTTAAAAGTATTCTTCTGCATGCTCAAATAAGGGTAACACATAATGTTTTACTACTCTGTAGGGAGTTATAACAAGCGTTTTAAATGTAAAGCTGCAGCGAGCAGTTTGTCAACTACCCGAACTCTGGAGAACAATAAAGTGCTTGCAAACTCATTTGAATAAGTTCACAACCTAAAGGGAAATAGCGAAAGTGAGAAAAAATTTTGAAACATCACTCCAATTACTACAATTCCTAAATACTCATGGATGTTACTTGTGTTTAGTTCACCTTACCTGTGCCACCTAATATACTTCCTAGCCTTTTTGGTTTAGAGTCAAATGAAAGCTGACAAATGTTTTCAAAACCTTCAACAATTTGATACATCATGTTACAATCTTCTGGGAGAATTTAGTGATAGAAAAGTTCTACCACAGTGCATAATCTGACTGCTTTTCCCCTTTCGATCTATGTGTTTCAATATGCATTCACATATAGGACAGGAAATAATTGTGTTGCACAGGCATGCAGAGAGTTTGTTGAAGCTAGAAAAATAACTGTTGTGTCTTAACTCAAATCTGTCCATGTCTTTCTTGAATTGTAGAGACCAGAACTGGACACAGTACTCCAGGTATGGCCTACAAATGCTGAATAGAGTGGAATGATCACATCTCTCCCTCTGCTAGTAATGTCCTTGTGGATGCATCCTAGGATCCAATTTGCCATCATTGCTTCAGCAGCGCACAGATTACTCATATTCAGCTTGTTGCCTGCCAGGATCCCCAGGTCCCTTTCAGCTGCTTCCCAGCCTGTAGTGGGCCTTTTGGTTATGTTGTCCCACGTGCAGGACTTTGCACTTGTCTTTGCTGAAATTCATATAGTTCGTGCTTGCCCACACTTCTAGCCTGTCCAGGTCTTCCTGTGAGATTTCTCTCCCTTCTTGACACGTCCACCTCACTGATGTTGCACTAGTTTAGTGTCATCAGCAAACTTGGTGAGGATGCTTTCAGTCCCATTGTGCAGATCATTTATGAAGATGTTGAACAGTGTAGGACCCAGTACAAATTCCTAGGGTACCTCGCTTGTGACTGGGTGCCAACCTCAGTAAAAACATTGATCTTTCAGTATGGTTTGTTAGTCAATTTCCTAAACATCTCACTGACCACCCACCCAATCGGTATCTTGCCAGATTGTCTATAAGGAGGCTGGGAAATTGTGTTGAATGCTTTGCTGACATTCATATAAAAAATATCCTCTTCTCTCCCCATGTTGACAGAAGTTGATATTTTGTTGTAGAAGGTGATTAGGTTTGTCAGGCATGATTTGCCTGTGGTAAATCTGTGCTGGCGTTTCTCAATCACCCACTTCACTTGGCTTCTAATAGTTTCTAAGAGAACTCATTCCATTTGTTTCTCAGGGATCAAAGCAATATAGTTTCCTGCACCTTCGGGATCTTCTTGTTGATGGTTATGACATTTGCCCACTTCCAGTCATTAAGGATATCCCCTGATCTCCACAACTTTTTAAAGATTAGAGACAATGGACAGTGGCCTTGCAGCAATGTCAGTTACTTCTGTTAATACCCTGGGGAGGATTTTGTCTGGGCCCATAGATTTATGTGGGTTCAGCAATTGCAAGAGGCCTCAGATCAGCTATTCCTCCACTACTTCTGGGTTGACACATGAGTTGCTGTAGCTATCTGACCCTATGATTTGGGGTTCAACTATGCCAGTAAAGGAAGGAGCAAAAAAAGGTATTGAGAATATCTGCCTTGTCAGCATTCGTAGTAACTAGTTTCCCTGCCCTGTTTAGCAATGGGTTTATGTCTTTCCTGTGGTTCTACTTACTGCTCGTGTATTTGAAGAATTTTTTCTTGTTGTTCTTGACATCTTTGGACAATTTCATTTCTAGCTGCACCTTAACCTTCCTGATGTCATCTCTCCATGCCCTAGCAAGTCTATTGCAGTCCTCAATGGGACTACAGAGGGACTATTGATTCTTAACTATGAAGACAAAGAATCACCTAGTCAGAAGTTGATCTGGTGTCTCTAGCCAACCTATTATCTCATCTGTGCAGATGACTGGTTGGGAAGTTCCTGAAGCTCTCATGGAATTAACAACTTAGAAGCACTAAGTCACAGCCTTGATGCCTATCTATATCACAATTACTACTGAAGCACAAACTTGATTTTCGTACTTATAACTTAAATCCCACTGCTCTTGTCACACTTGTGTTATCCAAATTATATATCAGACAAACATGGTTTTCATAGAAGCATAGACTGATACAAGTTAGAAGAGACCTCTGGAGACTGTCCAGTCCCATCTCCTATTTAAAGCAGGCCCAGCTAAAGCAGAATATTCAAATCCTTGTTCAATTCTGTTTTGACTATCTTTAAGGAGGGAAAGCCTACACATTTTTTGGCTAAACATTGTTTGACTTACCTCATTACGAATATTTTTTTACCATTATCTAATCAGAATTTCTTGTGCTGCAACATTTGACCATTGCCTCTTTTCTTTATCACTTTGTACTTTTGAGAAGACTCTGGCTCGTCTTTCCTGTACCTCCTACTATCTAGTCAAAAGCAACAATAAGATCTTTCACTTAAGTTTTTCTTCTGAAAATGAAACCTGAACCTTCTTGATGGCCCTCCGTGGGACTCATTCCAATATGTCAAAGTCTTTCTGGTACTGAGAAACTGAAAACTGGATGCAATACTAAAGATGCAATTGCACAAGTGCCAGAGTGAGAAGAATCATCACTGTCCTTCCTCTGGCTACTCTCTTAGCAATACAGCCCAGTATGCAGCTGGCTTTCTTCACTCCAGGGACACACTGCTGACTAGTGGTGTTTGCTGTCTGCCAATGCTGCACAGTGATTTTCTACAAAGCTGCTTTCTATCCAGTCAACTCCCAGCTGCTAACAGGGTTATAGCTCTCTAGGTGCAGGTCTTGGCATTTGCCTTCATTGATCTCTCTGAGAAATCTCCCATCCACATATAGCACTTCCAACACATAGTAGACATATAGACTTTGGATCCCATATCTCAGTGTTTTTATCCCAGAAGTCCAACCAGTTTTCCACTCAATTATTCAGTCACTATTTCAACAATATGGTTCTAAGGATACTATGGGAGAATATGTTGAATATCTTGCTAAAAGCAAGGTAAACAGCATCCACTGCTCTCTCCATTTTCACAAAGTCATCTATCTCATCACAGAAAGCTGACCATTCTTCAGGCTTGTTCTGCCCCTTGAGAAATCACAGATTCACAAAGGCACAAAGAAGTCTTCTGTTTATAGCTTAGAACTCATTTTTAAGTGTTCTCCAAAATTTTAGGTAAATTTTTATGAAAACATGCATTTCCTTCAGTTTCCAGTCATTTTGTTTTAGTTAATTGCCTTTTTATGCATAGACTCCTACTATGATATTGGCAATTATGTCATTAAAAATATGTAAGTAAATTATAGTATGTGAACTATTTATTTAAAGCTCCAAATTGAAAAATATTACCATTATTTCTACTAATTATAGAACATGCAATTAGTCCTGTAAAACTGATTGGTAATATGACAAGAAAGATTAATGAGTTTTAATATCTTGTGGTGCTGAAACAGATGCGACATTACGATATTCAGCAAATTTAGTTAAGTACTTGCCACCATCTTGGAAATAATTCACATCAACCATTATTGTGTTATCACATTTTAATGAATAAAAGAGCTTTAGTATTTCTGTTTCTGTGTGCCCAATAGTGTATTCACAATAGTATAACTCTCATTTTTGAAGCCTGGACTATTATTTGCCTAATATGATTAAAATTCAAAAGCTTCCACTATATATCTCCATTAAGAGAAGAAGGACTTTATAATAGGCACCTTGTTATTTTTTTAATTTATTTTGGAGAATCCAATGTCTTATAATTTACATTGCCTATTGTAAGAAAAAATATGCAGGTCTGTCTTGGAAACAGCCAACCAGCAAGCCAACTCAGTCAGTGAGTAGAGATGGCTGAACTGAATTAATAGATCTCTAAAATTTGACTCCTGATAATTATTGGAAGCAACTGTAACCCTGAAGATCTAATTTTCTAGAGAAAAGAGAAGACTTTTACTGGGTAAGAGTAACTGGAAAAAACAGTTTGGGCTAGGATAGAGAGGGCTCTTTCTAAAAAATTATAAACCAGGGTTCTTCAGCTTAATCAACATGCTTACAAATGTGAAGCTTACAAAAATCTGAATGAGGAAGACACACTGGCTCTGGTTCTGTGTAAGCACTGCTCAGCAATATCTAAAACATCCTTGTATTATCAACACTGTTTTCAGCACAACTCCAAAACAGAACCCCATACTAGCTACTATGAAGAAAATTAACTCTTCCAAGCAAAATCAGCACTACTATTTTGACACAAACTGAAATAGATACATGCTGACATTTCCTTGATAATTACTTTGTCTTTAAACATGTAATGGCTTTGTTTCCTCTGTAATAAAGAGCACCTTTTCTGTTATCCAGTCAACTTTTACAATTTAGAAATTTTTAACCTGTGGCCAATGGCCTTCTTTGTTAATTTCCCATAATTTGTTTGAATATTTGAAGCAGTGTTGTATGATAACATCAACAGTTTCACAGGCCACTGTAACAGTTTTTATCACATATATTTTATACAGCATACATTAAAAAAATCTAAATATCAGTTATTTGAAACTCTGAAGACACATTCAACAACTACTGTTTTTATTATCCATTAACTTGTGTTGGCATAGTTATTTGTCCAAATGAGCAACATTTCTGTTTTATATGAAGTCTCTAAAAACATATAACGTTATTTTGATTGAAATTTTTCCCACTTTCTGAAAATTAGATTTCTATAACAACAAGCTGTAGTGTGCAAACGCTTAGCACATCTACTACAGAGTTATAGAATTTCTTTCACAGTAGATAAATTTCCTGTTACTGTTGTTTCCCTCTTTCACAGAATGAAAGATATATTCCTTTGCAGCCATACAGAATTCCATATCTTTCTATATAGGACACCTGTTCTTTGATTCAGAAGTAATTTTCATCTCACAGCTACTTCTTGTTTAATATGCTGCACTTTACAGCTCTCTTTAAAAATGTGTTTCCAGCCCATGTTATACATCTTCAGGTGAAATTATTTTTCACCTACCAGCTATGTGAATTCATAAAAAAGAGAGGGCTTCCTAGTGACATAAATACATAAATACATGAACATGATTTAGATGTTCAGATTTCTTGAAAGGAACAGGCAAGAGCTATTGTTTCCTGAGCAAAGGTTGAATAGGTTAAAGCACATCATGTTTCACTGAGGAATCAGATGTGCTTGCAAACATATTTACATTAATGGTGAAACCAAGTTTTTAGAATTTTTGTGTACTCTTGAACTTTATGAGCTTGAGATTTCCTAAAGGGATTGAACTACAAAAGCCTGAAATATTTTAACAGCAACTTCATTTTAACTCTGCAGTGGTACTCAGTGAACAACAGAGGGGTAGGAGAACAAGAGCAAAAAGAGAACTTTTAAACAGAGTAAATTTCTGTTCTTATGTATTCAAAATAATGCTATAGATTTGTATGGAGTAACTGTTTATGAAGTGGATAATGGTAAGCTCTTTTTAAATTTCCTCCCTTTTCAGATTATTTTTCCTAATTTTTCTGCCTCCAAATTTTATATACATAGTTAGAAAAGAAAATATGTACACTCACTCCTTCTTTATAAATGCACACACAGACACACACTCGCTCAGAAATAGATAGAATGTATATACGTGTGTGTACGTGTGTGTGTACATAAACGTAATCATGAAAAGTCAGGCAAAATAATATTGAATTAAAAGTGGTAAAGCCACCTATTATAAGAATTGCTCAGCTTTCTGCAACATGATCTGAAACCAGTATACAGCTTTTAACAGAGCCAAAATTTAACCCTCAAGCTGCTTTTTTACAAAATAGCAGAGATTTTGCTTATTTTTGTTTTATTTTACTTTTGATCATGAAACTGGACTTTTCAAAGACTCAAGTGAAAATACGTATTTTTGTACTGTAACAAAAACCCAAACTTGAGAGTTTTACTCTAAATATTATTTTCTATCCAATTTGAAGCAAGAACTTTAAAGTGAAAGGTTAGTTTCGTTATTAGGGATGTTGTCCCCTTTATTTATACCATGACATTAATACTTTACAATACACTACATGACCATCCAAACCAGAAGTCCAGTTTGGAAAAGTAGGATAGACTTCCTTGATCTTTCTTGGTTTACTGGAAGGGAAAATTTTTAAAAATCTGACCACTATTTATTGCCCATCATCCCACAGATCAAACTGTCTGTGACTATGAAGTATCCATATTGTTAAAGGCACTAAACATATATAATTGTCGTTAGTACCAGAAGGAGTGATAACAGCACCCTCTGAGAAACAAAGGTAATTATCTTCCTAGTTTTCTAACTATTTATGCTACAAGATTTCTGTATTTTGCTTTAGAACTGTTCAATTTTCTTTCCAAGTGTCAAGATTATGGAAAACTATAAACTTTACCCTTTATACCTCCTTCCTGAAAATTTTAGCTCAGGAAAAAGAATACAACATTTTTTTAAAAAAAAAGGAAGAGAAAAAAACTACAAAGAATGAACTATTATTAATGAACATAGCATGTCAAAGATTGAGAAGTTTAAATGAGTTTTGGACAGGGTAGTTTCTCACACTGAGACATATAAACCACTGTAAAGACATGTAAAGTGTTTTCCAGAAATACATGTCAATACACATCAATAATCTTTCTTTATTAATTATATTTCTTTAAATATTCTTATTCATGAGGCTTTCCATTTCCACCTACACAAGTGTTTGTAGTGGGTAGTTCCCAACAAAATATACCTATTTTGAGTCACCTGTACTTCTTGCAAAAAACGACTAGGTAAGGAAAAAATTATTCTCCCTGAGTCTACTGGTAAATGCTCATCATGTATCTCTTTTCCCAGACAGACTCTCTAATTCCACCTCTCTTTCCAGTAACACATTTCTGTAAGCTATGGCTTTAATTGTACTTCATTTTTACAGTTTTCTAGGAAATGGTATAGCTTAAAATTATTTAATTTGCCACTGTGGGTAACAGGAAGAGAGTAGATTCAGAATGGGACATCTAAATTTAGATACCCCTGTTGGATGTTGTATAGAGATAACAGAAGTTTAAGATCTCATTATAATAATTTATGATGTAGTCAATACATTTACTAAAGTCTAGAAATAGATTCAGTTCCTGCTAAGGTGTCTCCAGATGTGAAAAAATAAATGTATGTAGTACTGTCTGAGGTGTGCTAACATATCTGAGGTACTCATATGATTCTGCTAGTTATGGCAAAGGCTCTACAAGATACCTACATCCTTCTGGAACAGCAGCTGTCAGGCAGGTAGGGTGCCCTGAGCCATCACAAATGAAACCTGAGATGTGCATTAGTCACTTGAACCAATCTCACTGACTGATAGACTCTATCCATTTTCTAGGGCCTTTATTCACTGACCTAAACATAGGTTGTACTGCTATTTGAGTCACTGTTGGCTATCCACAGATACTGCTGACCATCTACAGATACTGCTATATGGCATAGCAGGATAAATAGAATTGCAGAACACCTGAGGTTGAAAGGAACTTCTTGAGATCATCTAGTCCAACTCCCTGCTTAAGCAGGGTCAGCTAAAGCATGCTGCCAGGACCACTCCAGTTTGGTTTTGAATGTCTGCAGATGGAGACTCTGCAACCTCCTAAGAAAATCTCATCCAGTGTTTGACTACTCCCAAAGGAAAAAAAAGTGTTTTCTTGTTTTCAGATGGAATTTCATGTTTTTCAGTTAATGCCATCACCTCTTGTCCTGTTGGTAGGCACTACTTAGGCAAGTCTGGCTCCCTCTTCTTCATTCCCTCCAACGTATATTTATAGACATTGACAAGATATCTTCAACATCTTAGGCTGAACATTCCTACCTCTCTTAGCATCTTCTTTTATGAAAGGTGCTCCAGTTCCTTAATCATCTTCTTGGCCCTGTGCTGCACTTGTTTCAGCAAGTCCATATATTTCATTTACTGGGGATCCCAGAACCGGACATCGCATTCCAGATGTGGTTCGTGTAAAGACATTTCACAAAGGCACCCAAGCATGCTGATTCCCCAGAGCAAACTTAAAATATTTCCTCGTAAGGTTTCCCATACGCCTTTGAGTCATTTCTTCCAAACCATGCAGATATCCTGGATACCTTAAGATATAGAGTCATAGAATCATTTAGTATGGAAAAGAACCCTAAGATCCTCAAGTCCAACTGTTAACCTAACACTAACAAGTCTACCACTAAATGATGTTCCTTCATATGTTAAGTTTCCTCATTCCTG
>NW_010198196.1:131695-138095 GCF_000695765.1 Mesitornis unicolor
TATGGGAAGATACACAGCTAAGTTAAAACTCTATCTACCATAATTTGTCTCTCTCAATAATCAACAGCATCAAATAAGCTCAGAAAATCCACAATAATATATCTTTTATATTAATTATCCGATATTTTAATCAGTCATACTACTTCTCAGTATTGCTACAACCGGAGTAGTAGTGAATGTTCTGCTCTATATCAAGAAACATACTATTTGGTATCTAGAGTCATATAATAATCAATAATAATATATCAGTCATGGCTACTGCAAGATTTTATCTTTTTTTTTTTAATCCTATGTTTTTATTTCTTCTTCCATCATTTGCTCTATGATAACATGGGGTTTGTTTAGCTGATAACGTTACTGATACTATGTTGCAAACCACAATAATTCATAAAGAGATACAAGCAGACAAGTGAGATTTTACCAAAGTCAGAGAATCTAGAGGGCAAAATAAGTATTACATAGGAAAGACATATTCTTAGAAGTTGTCATACATAAGCATGTACTGGAGCTTTGTACATGAAAGGTAACACTGCAAAGAAAATTGAAATTACACTAACAGCATAGCTTTAAGGTAAGCTAAGAGTTATTTGGGAAAAAAGGAAGCCATAAAAATATTTATTGATTCTCTAAGGGTATTTTGATATGGATCGTATTCCGTCTGCTTTATATTCATTTAGAGCACTTTGGAAAGATAGGAAGATACATGAAGAAATGCAATGCCATTGAAACAGAACATCAGCAGAGTTAGAACAGTGATCACTGGAGACTGAAGTTATCACCTGTGGGATTGATTGTGTCATTAATTGTAGTATCATTAAATGCAGGATATGTTTCTAGAAGTTTTAAAAATCCTCTCATGCTGGTGGTTGAAGGGACTGAGAAGTCTAACAGTCATGCTTGGCAATGCAATCTAAACATAAATTGATGGACAAAAATACATCTAAGGAATGTATTAAGTATGTAGACAAAATATTAAAGGAATATGACTTTACTTCTACTCAAGGTCATTCAAAGTATATATTGAGATATTCAATCTTTTAAAAGACTTCTTTGAACCTAGACCTTTGATTATGCTACAAACACTTATTTACATTCAAAGTTATGTTAGAAAATAGAAAATTTAATGGAGATATTTGTATCTTCATTTAGACTATTATTCTCAGAGAGTTTGAGATTAAAGACAAATTGTGCAGTCTTTTGTCTCTATCAAACACTTTCAACAAAACCAATATATACAGTATGTCCTTCGGTATCATTTGTAGATTGTTTATGTGTAATATATTATATTGTTCCCAAACAATGTCTTAACATTTGAAAAGAGTAAGTCCTTTGAGTTGCTGAATGTTGCCTGAAGAACTGTTTGGGAAAATAGTTCCTCCTCATGCCATGCAGCAATAAAATTAATTGGAGAAAAACAAACACATTGATGTTCCAGTGAAATGAGAATGTTGTTATCCACATGAGGAAGCAGTCTTGAAAGAATGTTCTGAATTACCCTGTGGAGCACTCATACAGTTGCATAGTCCATCATCAGACTTTATCTGGAAAAGACAGGAGCTGAAGATATTAAATTTTAAAAGGCACATTTGCAGAGAATATATAATGAGTTCAAGAAAGATGACTGCAGTCAACTATTGTACAGAACATGTGTAATGAAAAAATCAGAACACATTTCAGCAAGAGACAGAAAGAGTAAAATCTTTATTAATACTCATAAAATCTAAGTGTCAGAAACCAGCACAGAAATGAACGAGATTAAGCAAAAGTCAAAAAGCAGATGTCAGGGATTTCAAACGCAGACATGATAGCATATATGGAAGAATGTGCAGATTTTTAAAGCAAGCAGAGAAAAAAATAAAGGTGTATAGTGTGAATAGTTGGAAATTGTAAGTTCTCAAGGATGACGAGAACAGCACTAAATACCATTCTTCACACACAAACTGAATAAGAACTTCCGATATAGATTAACTCTGGGGTAAGAACATGGAAGTAATTAATAAAAAAGACATACTTAAATAGGAAAAAAAAAGAAATAGACTTCTAAAATGAGAAGCAAGTTTCTCCTGTAGACTGCACGTATTAAACTAGGTCTTCAGTATGTCAATGTAGTTCCATTACCTACATTGCACCTGGCTGGAGAAAAAAAGGAGCTCTTTCCCCACCAAGTGTTGTACAACACTTGCCATCCTGACAGTACAGGTAAAGAATGACAGCTCCCTTTACCTCTCTCATAAGTTCATATCTGTAAAGATACTTTGCCTATAGATCTAAGGATCTATTTTTTAAAAGATGCATTTAACTTGAAAATAATGTGGTAGCATTAAAAGGAAGATCATTTCCTTTGCATATGCAAAATGAATTCAACTGGAACATTAAAACAAAAATATCAATAAAAAATGATCAGGATGGTAATGTCAGGAAAACTAAATTCTTCTTTTTCCATAATTGGTAAGAAAAGACTAAATAAAATTACATATTCTGAGTTTCTTGTTTCACTGGAAAGTGAGCTCCCTAATATCATAAGAAACTGAGGTCTTGGGAAACAAGTTGAACATGAGGCATGACTTTTTCTCATGAAATATAATTCATATAGCAATTTCTAGACAATAAAAGGCTCACTTACAAAATCTTGGTCCATGGAAGTAATGTTTAATAGAACAGAATTCTATTAGCTCTGAAACTGCTGCAGTGACACAAAGTAACTTTGAAATCATCTGCATTGACAGCCATAAACGTAGTCTAAGTGGCAAGTTGGGGCAGGCTTTACAGCTGCAGTGATAAACCTGACTCTGTGTTTCTAGTGTCAGCCCAGACATTGTACAATGAAGGCTGAAGAGTATATATTCAGCTATACCACAACTAGTGAGATTGAGGTAAATGTCAGAAATAAAAGAATTTGAAAAAAGGCCCCACTTAATCAAGTGTTTCTGTAAAGGATAAAGAAATATTTTGTCCAGTTATTATGAAACATATACAGGCTTTCCTCCTTCTCCAGTTTTATCAGCATGGCTACCTGATGAGTTTCTGCTTCTTCAGAAGTATGTAAGCTAAGTGGTACAAAAATATGCACCATGTAACTGGCAATGGAGCTGATTCTTATCTCGATGCCTTTGACAAGAAAACTTATGGAGAACTTCAGAAATTGTTTCTACGAGTCAATGCTACTTCATCAATAAATGGAGAAGGTGCTGCTCAGGAGCAATTCATAAAGTATCTTTTTCATTATGATTCCTTAAACAAAGATAACATTTATAAGCACGGCATTAATAAAGACTCATAGAAGTAGGCTTCTGAATAAATTATCTCTACTATAACATGTTGCAGAGAAAATGACTGAAATACTCAGTAAATTGTTCAGTGGCAACCTTTAACAATGTGGTTGAAGTGATGACTTTTAAACAGCTCTTAATCAGAAAATATTCTTTCACAAGAGGAAATGCCATCTTTTGCAAAATTCCAGCCTTTGTGTACAGGTTTATGATGTATAACGTGGGTGTGTACAACTAACATTTGCACACACTTAAAGCTGGAAAAAAAGTGGTCTACCCAGGACAGCATAGCACCATGCCTGAACCTGCTGAGACTAGATGCAATGCCACACTACTACTGTATGAACAATTTTTTTCAACCCCAAATGCAGTCAGGTTGAGCAAATATGTGTCTGCTGTATAGAGCAAAAATATGATTTTGTTAGACAGAATAAGATAATATCAGATAAGCGACTACATATCCCTACTATATTCTTTTAATCTAAAAGCATAACCTTTAATTAGTTTGTGATTTAAAATCAGTTAAAAACTTAGTGCCTTTTAAGAATTTTGGCATCTGTGTCAGTCTTTGTTTTGTCCCCAATGATCACAGAAATGGAATAAAACAGATGTTTAGTATTTCTGTCATTAACATTCATTGAAATTTATTGCATAAACTGTATTTGAGAAAATCAGGTTGTAATTTAGCTTCTCTCTAATTGTTATGATTACATAAACTATACACGTCAGGCTAACAGCACATGTAACTCACCAGTGTGAATACTGTGACAACAGAGGTAGTAGCTAGTCACCCTTACCTTCTTTTAAAACTAGTTTGCATGCAGTAATTCAATTTACTTCAATGAATGACTGCTACTAATGTGCCAAGAATTCTGATTTGTAGGTTTTTCATTCAACTATTGCTGCTTTTTAAAGGTTCTGTGGCCAATTTCATTTTAGACACTTGGGCATGAATAACACTTCACAGCACTGCTGCCTTGTCAATACTGCTTAAATTACTCAACATCAGGGAAGGAACTGAAACAGGAGCACAGGGGATATCCTTTGATGCAAGGGACAATAAACCTGTCTGCAGAGACATTAGAACTGTCTGTACCTTCTGTTTAGGCTATAGACTGCCCTAAAACCTTGGAAAAATAATATGAGGACAGTAGAAAAGAAAAATCAGATTTGGGACTACAAACAATAAAAAAAAATGGTGGGCTTTTTTGCTAGTACTGCAGGAATTAGTTAAGTGCGCACTTCCAGGTTATAACATGTTCAGTTACCTCTAAAGGCTTTTAGATTTGGTGTAATCATAACAGCTCCCCACTAAATTAATGATGAGCATTTCTATTCTAAACAAAATTTTCATTAAGCTTTTTCTCCTGAATGAGGTAGAGTAACACAGTATGTTAGATTCACCATGCTGCACGATTTCATGTTATTTTGTGCTTGCTTTCACTAAATATTTAATATATAGACTTATTACGCATTACATACAGCCATTTATATTATGCATGTGTGAATCTGTATACAATATTGCTATACTGGGTGAATTCAAGCTGTAACCAAAGAAATAGTTTAAGATTTTTCTTCTATTCAGTATATATATCCTCTTTGAGGAAATTTTTGCATTTAATTACATTTTCAAAACTTACAGTTAATGAAATAGCTATCTGGGAGATGCAGATGAAAAGGCTGATGATTACATAGTTGTTACTGCTTGATAGTCCAGATGGTACTATTATTATTAATCACCTATATAGTACTATGAACATAAGTGCCATTGTGTGAAAGATAAATACTTTGTGCTTTGGAGATCATAATAACAAGCCACGTAAAAGAAACAAAGACAAAGCATGGGACACATGGGAAACTAGAGAAAGTAGAACTAAGATATAGGAGACATTGCCCAGAAAAGATGAGTTCTCCAAAAGGATTTGAAGGAATAGATGAAGGTATATGGTCTGTTCCCAGGGCTGTCAGGGACCTCTTGGGTCAGCTTTCTACAGGCAAATCAAACATGACATCACTTTCATAAATTCTCCAAGTTCTATCTTTAAAACATTTGGGGGTGAATAGCCCTCAGTATTTGTGCCTGGAAGACTGACCCAGAACTGTGCTCTGAGAGTTAGAGCCCATCTTCACATTTCAGCTTCAGCTTACTCATAGCCAATTGATAGCCACCTATTCCCATGCCAGCCTGATCTTTTATCTTAAAAAATAGTTATTTCTCACATGCTTGCCCCCATGACATACTCATATACAGCAACAATATCTTCCCTCATGTTTCTTTTTGCTGGATTAATCTCTTTTACCTGAGATATGCTCTTTGTTCCCCTGAAAAACCCTGCATCCCTTCTCTGCAGCTGTTGTGATTTCAGTTCATCTTTCCTTAATATGTTGATGAAAATGGAACATGATATTAGAGTTGAGAGCCCATCAGGGCCTTAAAAATGATAGAGAGGTTTCACCCTGTCAGCTCAGCTCCTGGGAGGACCTCTCCAGATACACTATAGAATCACGACTGAAGTTTCATTGTCATTTCTCTCTGATATGAGTTAGCCTTTCTGTAAATCTGTCACTAGCTAGCACAACCAACCATTTCCCAAAGAGAGTATCTAGTATCAGAAATTCTTCTCTTTACTCCATACATTAGGATACTTCAGCAAGTGGACAAAATCAGCCTACAAGAATTCCATCAGACGCCAGTGATGCTATAGTCTAAAAAAAAGGCTCTGAGATCTGTCTGACTCCTCTACACGCTGCACACAGCTGCAAGAAGATGGAAGTTTCTGCTACCTTATCCAATAGCATCATCACCAAAGGGCAGTAGGAACTCAACCAAATAGAAGAATTATCATGTGCAAATTACATACTGATCTGTTTTTCCTGACTTTTTAGTGTTGAGATTTCATTGTTTGCTAGAGTTCAAGCAATGCTTTCACCAACATGAATCCTTCCTCTACATTACAGAACTCTCCATTTCCTCTCTTCTTTTTTAAGAAAATTCCTTCACTGGGTCTGCAACCCTTCTTTACAAAATTGTTCCTTAAAGCAACAGGCTCTCACACCCCTTATCCAGTTCACTTCAATAACTAGTTTCACAGAATCACAGAGCACAGAATCACAGAACGTTAGGGATTGGA
>NW_010198197.1:0-219 GCF_000695765.1 Mesitornis unicolor
AGCGGTGACAGCAGTGACCAGGTTCCTGTCACCGCTTCATCTCACTGAAGTCCCCAAGGAGGGGGGACATTCAAGTCCCTTAAGGCCACTCGATGTCACCACGCACCTTGGGGACACCTTGGGGACACCCTGGGGGCACCCCGGGTCCCTACCACACCCCAAATTGGGGCCACACCCAACCCCCAACAGAGTTTTAACCCTCCCAGTGTTGTCACCCGG
>NW_010198197.1:236-1563 GCF_000695765.1 Mesitornis unicolor
ACCCCCTCAGTGTCCCCACGTCCCAAAACGTCTCCTTTTTGGCCCGTTTCTGGCAGGTTTTTGCATGGGCACGGCCCCGCGGTGGCCATGGGGCAGAGCGAGTCGGAGCCGCAGGATGAGGCGGAGGTAGGGACGTGTCACCGTGTCACTGTCGTTGTCACCCCCTCCGTGTGTTTGTGTCACCCCTCTCCCCCGAGGCTCAGCTGTCCCCTTGTCCCCCCGCAGGACGCGTCCCCGATGGCCGCGCTGCCCAAGCTCTTCGCCGAGGAGCAGCTCCCCACCGGCGCGGTGAGCACCCCAAGGGGACACCTCAATGTCCCCGTGTCCCCAAGGGTCACTGTCCCCATGTCCAATGCTGCTGAGCACCCCCAGGGGACACCAAATTGTCCCCAAGGGTCAGTGTCCTGGTCCCCAGTGCTGTTGAGCATCCCCAGAGGACACAAAGTTGTCCCCATGTCCTCGTCCCTGATGCTGTTGAAGACCCCAAGGGGACACAAAAGTGTCCCCGTGTCCCCTGGGGATGTGAACTTGTCCCTGTGTCCTGGTCCCTGATGATGCTGAGCACCCCCAGGGGACCCAAACCTGTCCCCAAGCCCCTGGGGACCTGAATTTGTCCCCATGTCCTGGTCCCTGATGCTGTTGAGGACCCCAGGGGGACACCAGATTGTCCCCATGTCCCCAAGGGTTCATGTCCCAGTCCTTGATGATGCTGAGCACCCCCAGGGGACACCAAATTGTCCCCATGTCCTGGTCCCAAATGATGTTGAGCACCCCCAGAGTACCCAAACCTGTCCCCAAGCCCCTGGGGACCTGAATTTGTCCCCATGTCCTGGTCCCAAATGATGCCAAGCACCCCCAGGGTACCCAAACCTGTCCCCAAACCCCTGGGGACCTGAATTTGTCCCCATGTCCCCAGTCCCTGATGATGCTGAGCACCCCCAGGGGACACAAAATTGTCCCCATGTCCTGGTCCCAAATGATGTTGAGCACCCCCAGAGTACCCAAACCTGTCCCCAAGCCCCTGGGGACCTGAATTTGTCCCCATGTCCCGGTCCCTGATGATGCTGAGCACCCCTAGGGGACACCAAATTGTCCCCATGTCCCCAAGGGTTCATGTCCTGGTCCCTGATGATGCTGAGGACCCCAAGGGGACACCACAATGTCCCCATGTCCTGGTCCCAAATGATGCTGAGCACCCCCAGGGTACCCAAACCTGTCCCCAAGCCCCTGGGGACCTGAATTTGTCCCCATGTCCCGGTCCCTGATGATGCTGAGGACCCCAAGGGGACACCAAATTGTCCCCATGTCCCCAGGGGTTCATGTCCTG
>NW_010198198.1:0-3856 GCF_000695765.1 Mesitornis unicolor
CCGGATTTATTCTCCCTGTTTTCGCAACAATCCCTCCACTGAAGTACTAAATCATGTGCACCTTTCCACATCTCTGTGTAGTCTCAATGTAGTTGAAGTGGCAGAACTGTAAAAAAAAGGAAGACTGGAGGGAAATGGTTGCTTTAACAGCAAGAAAGAAAAACAACCTGGCTTAAGGCAATCTTTTGCTCTACTTATTTATGTGATCAAAACAAGATTTAAAAAATGGAAGCAGCTAGTGCCTGATTTGTATCAGTATGACAGGTTTAAGATGTAGGGAGTGCAAGACTTTGGCTCAAAACTGACTGGCTGATTAAATTTGATAGCCTTGTAATAGAATTTTATAAGACTTTTCAGAGGTGTAGAGTAATGTGACTGTATGCTGAATAAGCTCTTATCCTCCGTTTTTTAGTACCAATACTGTGCAAACCAGACTCTGAAAAGTATCCCTTAACTAAAAGATTTTCTATATTTAATTTATGTGGAGGGACAAGCACATGGGAAATATCAAACTTTTTGGTTATTTGAACCACATTAACTAGTAAAATGTATACCTTACAAAGTGTACAGATGCTTGTACCTTATATTTTGGAAATTACTTAGAAGTGATTTAGCTAATCTGCTTCCTGCTTTCTTCTTTTTATCAGTAGTAGTCTTACTCTAGTATTCCCAAAACAAAAATAAAATGCACTTTTTATCAATCAAGTTCATTTAAGGGATATTTCAGCTACAGATATAAAAGACCAATCTAATTTAATCACTTTTGACAGTAAAATATGACATTTACAGAATTATTTTCTGTAGATATAAGGCAATTCTTTCTTTTTTTCTGTTTCAAATCTGATATTTCTCTTCCATTCTAAACAGATTTTGCTGTAGAGGACCACTGAAAGAAAAAGAACTTGGCTTTGTGATAACAATGGTTTCTATAGTAACATATTAATGTGACAAACACAAGGTAATTTGGGATGATTAAAGAGATACTTTGAGTGACTTTGGAATATATTCAGATGTAAAACAAAACACAAAATACTGTAACACAGAGACATTATTCCTGTTTAATATATGCTGTTGTGTGTTTTACAATACTAGAAAACTTCAGTTGCAAAGAGACAAACAGTAATAGTATGCAAAACTGAAATCCTTTCTATTTACATAGATAAATCCACAACGAAAATATTTTAGAAAAAATACTTGCATGTAGAAGTTAATCTTTATCAAAACTACTGATAAGAGCTCCATATTCCACAAAGAACAGAATAGTGCATAGTGAAGTATCTAGTAGACAGAAACATGACTGATTTTAGTTTTTTCCATGCATTCTTCTTTACACACATTTATATAAATGTATTCTATAAATACATACATACATGTCTATATTTTTCTTATGGAAATAGTTAATACAAAATAGGATATAACCCAACCCTTTTTACTTCACTTGAGTGTTTTTTAAACTGCCACTTTGCTATACGTATTTAGCCAAATTTGAAGGCACTGAGAAAACTCCATTCACAACAATGGAGAAAATAATCAAGTGGGAGGAATTCAGATTTAGAGATTCCCAGGGAATGTAGCATTGATACATATCATGCAGAATAAAAATGTTGTTCTACAGCAAATGTTATTTTTGTGTACAGAAAGTCTTTTGTCATTCTACATGATCAACTGGTTCCAATTTTCTTGTTTCAGGTTCATGGCATAGGGAAAAATTACTGGGGATTTGAAATAGGAGCCATTACTTGCAACTAACACAATGGTAGAACCTCAGGGACATTCCTAAAGCTTTGACTTCCCTGCTTTTCGGTAAAAGCCAGGGAAGAAGGCATGATGGCAAGCTTCTCATAAACTCAAAGGTCAGTGAAAGCAATTTCTGTTACTGAATTTTGACTTGTAATTTTTTAGATACTTGTATTACTAGTACTTATTAGTGTAGAGGAATATATGTTCTGGAATTAAAGCTATTTTTAAAAATATTATTTGTTTCTTGGCCTTCTGTAATGTGATACATATCATACCTATAAAAGAGTTTATCATAAAGTTAAGGGAAAATAATTTTCAAGATACCCAAACACTACTCTGAACTAAAAATCAAAGTTACAATTAGAGACACTGAATACTAAGGTTAAGCTAAAATATCTAAATCCTCAACAAACTAAAGGATTATACTGCCTTTTCTTGGCCTTCTACCTATAATTAATAACTTTGAACTTCAACAGCCTGCCGATAATTTCTTCTGTATATGTGTTTCTGCTCCTCTGAGGAGTTCTGCAAATGTGGAACAGTTATGGGAAGGCTGAAATTTTTACTATGAGTATTTAGCTTTCTTTCATACATATAAACTGTATTTATCAGAGTTTTTTTAATCCTTGCATCTTGGACCTAAACACCTTACAAGATGAGCCAACTACCAAATGCTCACCCAGCCATTCTCACTCTCATGCTTCCTTCTCAAGAGGACAAGGGGAGAAACAAGACAAAAAAAGATAAAGACAGGGAGATCAGTAACCAATTACCATCCCTGGCAAAACAGACTTGACTTGGGGAAAATTAATTTAATTAATTACCAATTAAAATAGAGCTGCATGGTGAAAAATTAAACCACCTTATTTCTGCCCATACTGTTTTTTCAGGTTCCACATTACTCCTTCACTCCCAACATATCTGCATCGACCCCCACACCCCAAGCAGCACAGAGGAGTTGGGCATGCAGTCAGTTCATAACTGTTCTTCTCTTCCACTCCTTCTCCTTCCCACTTTTCTGTGCTCCAGTGTGAGTACTTCCCATGGGCTGCAGTCCTTCAGGTTAAACTTGCTCCAGAGCGAGCTTTCCACCAGCTGCAGTTTCTGTCAGGAAATACCCATGTGCTCTGGCATGTCCTCCAAGGGTTGTAGAGTAGATACCTGGTCCACCATGAACTTCTCCACGATCTCCAGGGAAACACCTGCTCCACTGTGGTCTTTCCTCCAGGCTGCAGGGGAATCTCTGCTCCAGTGCTTGGAGCACCTCCTCTCCCTTCTTCATCTCTGGCCTTGGTGGTTTCACTGTTCTGTCTCACACTTCTTTTACTCTCTGCTCTTCAGTGTTTCAGCTCTTTCTTAAATGTGTTATCATACAGGCACTACCAGCTTGGCTGATGGACTCAGCTCTGTCCCACAGTGGGTCTGCTGGAGCTGGCTGGAAACAGCTGTGTCTGGCATGGGGCAGTCCTTGGCCTCTCCTCAGAGAGACCACTGCAGCCTCCCTACTGCCAGAATCTGGACATAGATGTGCAATACACACCTGGACAAAAAAGTTGCTAAAAAGACGTCAAAATTCCACTGTAATTCTGCATTTGCCCTAGAAAAGCTTCAATAATATCTGAAACACTGAACAGCTGACAGTAAGACTGAAAGCTTCTGAGTTGGATATAGCTGTGTTATCTAAAGAGACTTTGAAGGCAGGACATCAATCCGCAGTGGTGAGTCTGAGCCTCCAGCTTTGTTTATTGTAAAGGCTGCCCCAAGCCTGTGACTGCTGAGATGCTGGGGTAACGAAACAAGACCCTGAAGGCCCTCTGTATGAATACCATTCCCTTCTGTGCTCTTGGCTTCAGACCCTGGCATGCTTTAGCCACATTACCTGTTCAGGCTTAAGAAAGACTTTGGCTATTACTTATCAGGAACAAAACTATAAATAAGTTTTTTCAGTCCAAGTGAGAACATCTACCAATAACTTTTAAAAGTGTATCTTCCATGTGTTCACAAATACCACATATTTTACAAGGGGGTGTGTGCATGGGGGAAGCTATTTAAGCAGTGACTTTGATTATTACTAGCTTACACATTTTTGTATCTCCTCTCCAGCAAATCTCTTTCC
>NW_010198198.1:3887-31433 GCF_000695765.1 Mesitornis unicolor
CCTGCTACCTTAAGCTAAATTTCATGGGCCTCAAAAAATAATTCACTAGCCTAACCTATATCCCATCAGAGCTTCTCCCTGTGGTGTGGGAGGAGTCAGCATTCACAATGACCATTCTGGATCACAGAAACAAAGAATTATTGAGGCTGGAAAAGACCTCTGAGATCATCAAGTCCAGCCTATGACCTAACACTACCACATTGGCTAGACCATGGCACTAAGTGCCACATCCAGCCTTTCCTTAAACACCTCTGGGGATGGTGACTCCACCACCTCCCTGGGCAGTCCATTCCAATGCCTGATCACCCTCTGTTATGGTTTAAGGGTTAACAGCCTGAAAGGGAAAGACAGGTGGTGTCTGTAGGACCCTGGAAGGTCCGAGAAAAATGTTTTCTAATATCCAGACTAAACCTCCCCTGGTGCAGCTTCAGGCTGTGTCCTCTTGTCTTGTCACTTGTTGCCTGGGAGAAGAGCCAGACCCCCACCTGACTGCAGCCTTCCTTCAGGTAGTTGTAGAGAGTGATAAGGTCCCCCTTGAGTCTCCTCCAGGCTAAACAATCCCAGGTCCATTAGACTATCATTATAAGTCCCTTCACCAGCGTCGCTGATCTCCTCTGGACCCGCTCCAGCACCTCAATATCCTTCTTGAAGTGAGGGGCCCAGAACTGCACACAGCACTCAAGATGAGGCCTCACCAGTGCTGAGTACAAAGGAAGAATTACATCCCTACTCCTGCTGGCCACACTATTCCTGATACAGGTCAGGATGCCATTGGCCTTCCAGGCCACCTGGGCACATTGCTGACTCATGTTCAGTTGATTGTCAACCAGTACTCCCAGGTCCCTCTCTGCTGGGCCGCTCTCCAGCCACTCTTCCCCCAGTCTGTAGCGTCACATGGGTTTATTGTGGCCAAAGTGTAGGACCCTGCACTTGGTCTTGTTAAACTTCATACCATTGGCCCAGCCTGTCCAGGTCCCTCTGAAGCCTCTTCCTACCCTCTGGCAGATGGACACTCCCCCCCCAGTTTGGTGTAATCTGCAAATTTCCTAAGGGTAGACTCAATCCCCTCATCCAGGTCATCAATTGTCGAATAGAACTGGCCCCAGTACTGATGCCTGGGGGACACCACTGGTCACCAGATGCCAAGTGGATGCATCACCATTCACCACCACTCTCTGGGTCCAGTCATCCAACCAGGGTTCACCTGTCCAAGCCACGGACTGCTAGCTTTTCCAGGAGGATGCTGGGGGGGCTGTGTCAAAGGCTTTGCTCAAGTCGAGGTAGACCACATCCACTGCCTTGCCCTCATCCACTAGGCAAGTCACCCAGTCATAGAAGGAGATGAGATTGGTCAGGCAGGACCTTCCTTTCTTAAACCCATGTTGGCTGGGCCTGATCCCCTGGTTGTCTGCTACATGCTGCTTGATGGCACTCAGGATGATCTACTCCATAATCTTGCCAGGCACTGAGGTCAGGCTGACAGACCTATAGCTCCCTGGATCCTCCTTTTGGCCCTTCTTGTGGATGGGCATCACATTGGCCAACATCCAGTCATCTGGCACCTTCCCAGTTAGCCAAGACTGGTGAAAATTACGGACAGTGGCTTAGCCAGTTCTTCCACCAGCTCCCTTGGTACCCTAGGGTTAATCCCATCTGGACCCATAGACTTGTGAGGATCTAAGTGGCACAGCAGGCCACTAACTACCTCCTTCTGGATTACAGGAGGGATGTTCTGTTTCCCATCTCTGTCTACCAACTCAGGAGCCCAGTTGCCCTGAGGGTAGCCAGACTTTTTCTTAAAGACTGAGGCAAAGAATGTATTAAGTACCTTTTCTTGTCTTCAGTTACTATGTTTCCCTCCTCATCCAACAGGGAATGGAGATTATCTCTGACTGTCCTTTTGTTATTAATATATTTATAAAAGCATTTTTTATTATCCTTAACACAGATAGCTAGATTAAGTTTTAACTGAGCTTTCACATCTCTAATTCTCTTTCTACATGACCTTACAATGTCCTTTAACGCTTCCTGCTTCACCTGCCCCTTTTTCCAAAGTTGATGCACTCTTTCTTTATTTCTGAGTTCGTGTAAGAGCTGTCTGCTCAGCCAGGCCGGTCTTCTTCCCCAGCAGCTCCTTTCTCGGTGCATGGGGACAGCCCTTCTCCCTTCACCTACATAATTTCATTCTGAATGTAAGCCCAGCCTTCCTGGACCTCTTTGTTTTTGAGGGCAGCTTCCCAAGGGACTTACCAGACTACCATCCTGAATAGATCAAAGTCAGCCCTCTGGAAGTCCAAGGTGGTGGTTTTGCTGATGACCCTCCTTACTTCACCATGTATTGAAAATTCTATCATGTTGTGGTTGCTGTGTCCAAGATGACCTCTGACCACCACATCTTCCACCAGTCCTTCCCTGTTTGTAAACAGTAGGTCTATCAGAGCACTACCCCTGCTAGATTCACTTACCAGCTGCAACAAGAAGTTATCATCCATACATTCTAGAAACCTCCTAGACTGGCCCCTTTCTGCTGTGTTGTACTTCCAGCAGACATCTGGTAAGTTAAAGTCCCACACAAGAACAAGGGCTAGAGAACGCGACACATCTCTTAGTTGTTGAAAGAATGTCTTGTCAGTGTCTTTATTCTGGCCAGGTGGTCTGTAGCAGACTCCCACTAGGATATCAGCTTCACTGGCCTTCCCCTTTATCTTTACCCATAAACATTCCACCTTGGTGTTCCTAACATTGTATTTTAGGCAGCCAAAGCACATCTTATCATATAACACTACCCCACCACCTCTCTTTCCTTACCTATCCCTTACAAAGAGTATGTAGCCATCCATAAAAAATTATGAGCAAAGCAGTACATGAGAAGTACAAGAGTGTCCAATAACTTGTTAGGCATATATATGAACATATATTCATTATGCAAATATAGAATAAATATAAAAATAATATACTATATATGCAATGTATTCTATATCAATATCTCGTATATCATTATCTAATAAACTTGTTATAAATTTCTTTTTATAATATTTTTAATATTATGTATCCATATATGCATTTCTAGAGAAAATTAAAACATCATCTGAAAGATATAGACTTGATATAGATATAGAATTCACTGGAGGTTGAAACAGGTTGGATTTGCAGCACATCTAAGTCAGTTCTATTCCTCCGCTACATTTTACTTTCTATAATTTATTTATTCTTAGCTAAGAAAATATTTTTTTTCTGAATGTTGCTATTCTCTTATACCAGGGACCCTATAGATAAATTTTTTTAGACACTCCTGTGGGTAGTTAGGGCCTGGTGGCCGGAAGATATCGCGCTGTACAGAAAGCATAGGGCCCCTCTCCTAATAGCCAATAGCGTTTAATTTACGATGTAAGCAGGCGGATGTGACGTTGTAAACTCAAGCTACATAACGCCGTGTCACCTATCAATAAACGCCATTTGCCGTCCACCACATTGGTGTCTGTGAGCTGATGGCCCGCGCAGACCCAAAGGTGGGGTCACTGAGCTGTTCCTGAACCAGGTCGCTACGCCTCTGAAGGCAACACACTTCCTGGTTTTGGGGGTTCTTTTGTGAGTGTGTTCAGGTCAGTGACTGTTACCTTGTTTATGATATAGATTGTGAGTAAGAAGACCAGACTTTTTTTTTGTATTTCTCATTAACTTCCTGCCCTCAGCTCTATTTCACAAGAAATTCTGCTTTTAAAAACCCAATATCTGATAAAAAATAGGTAAGAACTTACTCTTACTGTTACCATGTATTTAATTTCCTCTTTCTGACGCAGAGATAATCTTGTGAGAATAAAATTAAGTCCACCATGCAGCTCTCTATGTACACTGACAAAAAGATCCTTCTTTTCCTGTATAAGCCCATAATTCATCTTGAATATGAAATGTAATTCTGATTATCCCATCTTCGAAGGTCACCCAAGGACAGAAAGACAATGGAACTGCAAATGGCAAAGAGAAGGGTAAGGTAGATAACTGTAAGTATAGGATAAGTAAAGATGAAGTTAAGATTAAATGGGGTAGCCTGAAATAAATAGATGAGTGAAAAGTGAGATGTGATGCTGGTTTGCAAAATCAAGTACAGAGAATTTGAATCAGAAACAAACAGTATTCCTTCAAATGCAAGAACCAGAACACACCCAATGAAATTTATAGGAGAAAAAATAAATTAAAAAGTTTTTCTTCACATAACATTTTTTACATACTTAAGCTGTCTTAAGTCTCAAAATACAAATTAAATTAAAAGGGAATTAATGAGGAAAAGGTGCATCAAGATTGTTAAACATAATGATTCCTTATTGCAAGCAGTTAAAGGATATGGTCACGCATGTATCACTTTATATTTTCTCCTTTTACAGTTCTGAAGAAGTACTTCTGTGGGTGTTTTTGGAGACAGGAGAAATATTAGAAAGTTTAAATCTTTGGCCTGAGTTGGTAGTTCCATTCTTTCACATGCTTACACTGAACCGTCACAGATTGTTTCCATTAACTAAAAAGGTGTTGATAGTGTAATTAGAAAGCCTGAAAAGTTCTGTAGGGATATTGTATTAATGTAGGAACTTAAATAAAAGATAAGACTGAACTTGTATAACCTTGAAAACAAAATCTATTTGCTTTATGGACGCATTATTCTGCAGTATTGTATGTACATATTTAAAATATCAATGATATTTAGAAAAATAAAAAGAATCTTAGAGAAAGAAAATACTTTTTTTTTGTTGTCTGAAGCCTGCTTTTCTGCAACACACGAAGTACAATAACCAGTGACTACTGGTGAATGACAGGGAGAGCTGGGCTTTATGACAGTAGATCTCTAGTCATGGTTTACTGTTGTCCTGTACTTTCCTGGATGGTATGCTGGTTCTTTCACTGATGCACCTGTGTCCAAGCTTCAGATACTTTGATTTTAACAAGCTGCTGACATTTTCCTGAAGCATTCAAACAAGAGCAGGGGAAAAGTATTTTTTAACAGTTTATATTTCAGCAAAGGCCATATAAGTGAGTGACAGTACAAGTAATGACATTTACTCTCTCTAAACCTCCATGAGACATACAGGTTTTATTTTACATACTTTCTGTCACATCAGTACCTAAAAACCTTAATAGCATATGCAATATTTTATCATTCCTCCACTTTAAAGATTGTAGAATGGGAATAGAGTCAGTACTCCAGTGCTTATGGCAGCTCAGTCTTTGTTTTCCCTGCTACACCATTTTCCTGATAATTTTTCATGATCAGTGACACCAGATAATTGGGCTGGTGGACATTAGATCTGATACTATCACTACTATAGCTTTATTTGTGCTAGGCTAAGCACATGGGAATTCCAGACAGTAACAGTGACATTATTTGTCTCTTCCAGTTAAGAAAGTTGCAGACAGGGTGCTTCCCCTTGATGCTGTTTTTCGTCTTTCTCAGTGGAAATACGGAGATGGAGGGAAAGCTGAGACAGGCCCTAGTCTAAGAGAAACTCTTTATGCTTCTCAATAGACTTACCCGTGCAAACATGTATCTGCTTCCCATCTAAGTCAAATATGAAAAGAATAACTAAAAGTACCTGTGATTAAATTTTAATCTTAGACTGTAAGAGAGGAACGCTGAAGCTTCACATGGCTAGTAGCAACTATGGCTACCCAATGCGAGGCTAGTCCGATGCCTGCCAATATTTCTTTAAGACAAAGGCCCATGTCCTGATTTAAAGACTGTTTTGCTCAAGATGGAAAACTCATACCTGGCTGACTGTGAATCTTCACAAGCTATTTTCCTTTGGAGTGTCTAATACTACCTGTTCTAACACTCCTTGTTCTGAGTCCTAACTGGTAGGCCAGTGCTTTTCACAGCCAGGGAATTCCTTCTCCTAGGTGAAGCAATTCTTCTCCATACCTAAGCATATTGAGCAATAAAGAGTACCTCTGATCATTCAGAAGAGATATGTAGCTTTGTCTTAGAGGAAAAAGCAAAGTCACTGTAGAAATGCTTTAGACCATAAATCAGAACAGAGTTATGTTTCTAAAAAGTTCAAACTACAGAGTCATATTACTGCATGTGGAATTGCTAATATTTGAGGCTGACCTTGCAACAGGATATCTGCTTAAATAAAATCCAGGCAACTTATGGATCAAAAGCTATTAGAAGGATTAGACCTCTGAACATGACATCATTCTATGCTAAGTCTTATCACAACCGTCATTGAAAACACTTTGAACAAATCATGTTAGAAGCATTCCAGCTATTAAAGAATGCTTGCAACATTTCAAGTATCAGCTCATTTTTATGTAGATCCACATAAGCAAAATATGGCAATTAGGATGGTATTTATTAACATCCTGGCCTTCCTACTGCATTACATCTATTTAGAGAAACATCCTGACCTCAGGGAAGTACAAGTAATTTTTTTCATTGACTGAAATTGGTACAGGGATATACTCAGCCTGTGTTCTGCAAAAGTTACAATTGGAGAAGACAAGGACAACACTCTTCAGAAGGAAGGTGGTACTTGACAACACTAGTAGCAGCCTGAAAGTGATGAATAGGTCAGCTGCCCTCATGCAGGCTAAGCAAAGGGGCCAATGGGTTGCTTTGTAACACTGTCATATTTCAAAAGAGAAAACTGTCATATTCAAAAAGAAACCATCAGTTCAAGGTCAGAGTCAGAGAGTAACAGAATTTTCCATAACTGGAATTACCAGCACAAGAATATTCATTGCAGTTCTTTGCTTTGAAAGATAGAAAATATAAAAGAAAGTGTACAGAAAGAAAGGGTAGAAATAAAATGTGGTTCCAGAGAGAGAGTTTTTTAGGTAACAGGAAGACTGCATAAAAGATGGGAAGCTGTGAACCAAGAAACTGTGTTCAGTGCTGTATCTTTCCCTCCTATAATTGTCTCTCTTTTTACCAGGAAAGGCAGTGAAGGCTCTAAGTACTGATTACATAGACCTGTATGCTTCTCTTTAGATTTTTGTACTTAGACCATCTCTCTGGTACCTTCTCCAAACACTTCCTGTGTTTCCCTTATTGTGTTTCTGTTAGCATGTTCTCTCTATATTCTTGTATGAGATGCTTGCCAAGTAATGAGAAGCAGAACTTATTAGTATACAGTCCACACTCAAGTAATGACCTTTGCCATCATGCTTTCCTTAAAGAACTGGTTAGTTCTTTGGCAGCTTATTCACCTCTTGGTCTCTTACTAATTATTTGTTCTATTAATATTAATAATGTACTTGTATCCATCTTGTAGTGTCCCTTTTTGTCTTGAGTGGATTCTCTTATTGTATGTGTGTGTACAGCTATATGAATTTCTGACTGTCCTATCTGAGGTCCTATCTAAGTCCTGATTCTGCTTCTGACTTCACCCAACTTTCTCTCTAGTCTGTGATCTTGATTCTGCAAAACCTTCATACAGCTTGTGTTCTACATGATTTAGACTTTCCACATGTACATAGTCATTACTGTATTCAGTCCCGGTCTACAAGATCTCAGTTTACCCTTTGATACAAGGTGCTACTTGTCACTCTCTAATTTGATTTTATGCCTCCACTGTGACACAGTAAACTCTCTGCTGTTCACAGAAAGTAGTATTATGCTGAGTGGTTCATTATGATGTGGCGTATATGGTAGATCAAAAAAAGTGAACACTCAATCTGCATGAAACAGGTGTTATGCCCCAGATCATAGTTAATGGAGAGTTAAATTACAGTTTCTTTTCAATGTTCCCACCAATGCTTTTTGTCTTTAGCAAATCCTCCATAATAATCTTTGTAAGAATTCCCTCAGAATTAATAGATCTTTGCATTTTAGCAGTATTGCAGACTACAAGGAGGCTTCTATTTCCAATTCCTTTATTTTCTTTATGTCTTGTTCTTGTAGTATGCTTTTATATTGCGCTGGAATGGTGGGCAAGTCCAGAGTGACTAGATTCCCTCTTATAAACTTGTGCTTGAGTGAATCTAACCTGTATTTTGTTCTTCAAACAAAGAAACAAAACAATTACATAAATCAAATGTTAGGCACCTTAAATTAAACTTCATAACTACTGTATAAATATTGGATTCTACCAGTAAATCTGCTCCAGAATTCCTGTTCTGCTGCAGGATAGATACCAGAGAGTCTGGCACACATAAGTGCTTGGCATTGGTTATTCCTTCAACACCTAAATGTTTGTTAATGTCTCTTGACTGAATGACTAATGACACTGACTCTGTTCCAGTATAAAACTTAAACTGTTTATTATTTATCTCCTTCACACATTCTCAACTTTATGTTCTGTCTGTTTTGACTTCATATTATCAACAGCTTAGAGTGTACATACAAAAAATACAATTTAAACTAGGAATGCTAACTCCACTTTCTCACTCCAAAAGCTTCATGGGCATGATCATAAAAGACGAGAGGAGGTTTTAGGAAGCAGAATTACCAGCATGTGAGTGTCGGTCATCAACAGAAGCCTTGATATAACAGTGAACTCATACTGGCTGTTCCTCAATATATCAATATCAAAGAGGGATTTTCTGTCTAAAAAGTGTCAAAATGCATACATTTTTAGGTAATTTGAAGAGCACTACTTCAGTCTTTTGACTGAGCTGGAAAACACTGGGCTCATATGTGAAGGTTACGTCTATATTCTGATCTGTAAGGCCTCATTATTCCAATGCTGCCTATGTCTTACAAACACACTGATTCTTATCCAGTCTAAATACTCCATCAGAATGAGCACATCAGCTGATAAAGTACAGACATCTTAAGACATAACAAACATGCAGTTCCAGAAAAGTGGTTAAAACATAGGTTTCATTTCTTGGTGAGGCATGGTAGGAAGTGTTCAGATACTGAATCAGTCCTCAAAAAATGCGGTTATGATGTTCAGCTCTGCACTTCAAGTTAAGTAAAATTTGATAGGATAAAACATCTTTTGTGTAAAACAAAAAGCTTGATAGGACTAATTTACACTGGTGTGTTCAATAGTGGCTATCCCTCATACACCTAGAAATACTCATTCTCTGCTGCATGCTTCAGAAGACTAGAAGAGAAAAAGGTTTAAAGCAGCTGCAGTGTAGCGTCAGGTAGAAGAGAAGAAGAAGAGGAGGAGGAGGAAAGTAAGAAAGAAAAGTGGAATAGGATGAGAAGCCAAGGAGGATACAAGAGAAAGAAAAAGGTTATTTTGGGAAAGAGGAAAAGTTTTCAGGGACACTGCCTTTTAATTTATTGCCATGCATGATAGAAGAATATGTAGGGTTAACTAAGGTTACGTAACATCTGAAACCACAATACATCACACTGCACCACTGTAAGCATATTTTTCAAACATTAGCAAGCCACAAATCAAAAACACATTTTGTGTGTGAAACTGAAACTACTTTACAGTTTGCAATACAAGAGAAAGTGCATCATTTCAACTGACATTTGGACTAGCTGTAAACCAGAAAACTCCTTATGTCAGTTGCAGCATATTGGACCATCCTTTATTGTCTGCAGCCAGGATGATAAAGTATTATAAGCAACAGCACTTAGAATATGCTACTATATTTTCTGACCAATTTGGTGGAAAATATCCTGAAGGAGGTGACTAAAAGTTAGTTTGTATCATGAGGATTTGTTAAGAATTTTGTAGTTGCTGCCAAATCTGTACATATATGTAAACTATATCATTGCTTTAACTTGCTTAAGCTTGCTTGAAGAAAAAGCATCTCATAATTTTTTTTTATTTTTCTTTTAAATCAGAACATTTTTCCACTATTTAATTACCACGAGTTAGAAATTACACAAAGGCAGACAGAAAAGAAAGAAACTTGTAATGCCAGTACTTCTGTACACATTGTAATCTAGTCTCTAATATACCACGGAAGTTTCATTACGAAAAACTGACAATTGCAATGAGATTTGTGGAGTTGAAAATTAACAGTGCCACAATCACAGAACTTTTCACAGAAATCTCAGTATAAGGTCACACACATTTTTTTATCTGAATTCTGGAAGGCTAAGAAACAGCTCTTTATGTAAGTTTATAAGAGAAACAGTTTTGAAGAGATCACTCAAAAATTCTACATTTAGAAAGCTGTGTTATTTAGAAATTTTGAAATAGTTCTTCTACCAAACACATTCTGTCATCTTCATGTTTTAAGAGATGTTTTCACAAACATTTGGAATAAAAAGCTCTTTTCTATGTATTTAATTTTAGGTTTATTTCAGATGTTTCTGCCACAGCCAGTACCTGAATTAGCTTTGCTTATAGTCTTTACTAGTTTTGTTCCACTCTGCCTACTCATACCTATCCATTAACTTATTTTATTTACTTTGGTACCTTGTTCTTAGATTATAAACTCTGTAAATGACATAAGCTTCCATTTTTAGTGTTACTTCATTGCAACATCGATCTAGCTGCTAGTGTATGTAATCATTAATAAAGATTTTGCGTTTGATTACTAGTCCCCATTCTACTTCCCAGTACCATGCCCTTTTTTATGGATAGGCAGCTGTTATTATAACTACACTGCAATTGTACATGCCATATAACTTATTAGTATATTTCCACAGTTTATCTGAATGAGTGAGGGGTACTTGAAACTAGATATAAGGAGAAAAAGTAAAGAAGCCATTAATCAACAAATATACATCTATGTGATTAATTGTTCTTATTTAGCTACTTATAGATTCTCTAAATGTGAACTCTGGGCTGCTCTAAATTATTGCCAGAAGTGGTACACATCAGGCATAATAAATGCTTTATCTGTGTGCCTAATGATTTGTCTTGAACATCTCTACACCAATAATTTTCGACAGGATTGAAAGGCTTTTGCTGTTTTCAGCAAAATCAATGAAAAAAACAAAATTTTTTAATCATTTTTCTTTTATTCATTCTCAAGAAGTATGAACACTTGAATTGTGAAGAGAGTTAGGGTTTATTTAATATAAACTTTTTGCCGGATGAATAAACCTAAAGCGGTGTTTCCCCATGCATGGATGATTAATCTGAGTATATCAACTTCTGAGATGATTTTGATTTAGTATAAACCACATGAAGTTGATTCAAGTTGTCTGTTACTATAAAGGGGCTGAAGACTAACATGAAGATTAAATAAGTCCTCAGAAAAATTTGAAAGTGGTGATTGGTTTGTGGACTTTGTCTGACTGATTGGCATGGAAAGAAGCTATGCAAAACTCCTTGTCATTTCTACCCCTTCAAACCAATTCAAGGCTTAAGCAAAATATGATTGTTTGAGATAAGACAAATTTCCAGGAGTTGATCTTTAATGACAAGTACAAAATACTAGTGGCAATTTTTTCAAGTTTTGTGGATTAGTTGTTTGACTATTACAAGTTAAAATCAATCTATAGCTGACTTTGAAAATAACTGAGTCTTTAAAGTGTCAGTCTTTTTTCCCTGCAAGGTAGATTGAAGCAATTTCTTACATTTAATGCAAGTCATTATGGTGTGATACTTATACTACACACAGGTGACCTAGTTATTAACAGTTGTTGAGACAGGTGTGTGAACAGTGGCTGTGAAAGGGCTGTCCTAAACTGCCTGAGAGCCTTTGCTCAAACTGATCAATTTATAAGTGAAGGCGAATATCAGGCAGCTTAAATAGTAACCTGGGAATTACAATGAGACTTTAGAAACAAAAAGAATGGTTGCAGCCCACACTGCCTGTGAGAGTGTGTACACACAATTCTGTGTGTGCATGTATATGTGTGTGAGGTTATGGCATTTTGGAATTGGCTATAAAGGCTTGTTTCTTATAATTTTATAAATTTCTAATATGGAGGTTTATATATTGTATTGGTGGTATTGATCCTGAATGAATCATTGACTGCTAATTATGTATCAACTGATAAATCAATAGAACATTCTGATCTCGATTTGTTTTAAAACACACGAACTGAGCATTTTTCCCCGTGACAATTTTCATTACACTGGTTGCATCAATACTTTGATAATTTCATAGACTCATATTATCATTAAGGAAATTCATACATATTTTTATAAAATATAACATAGTTCATCAGCTACAACTTTTATGGAAGCATCAAAAGACGTGCAACAGTCCCCTCCTTGATTTACATTTGCTTTACAAAATAAATATACATCTTAAAAAAAGAATGGCATTAAAAGGGGAGGGTCATACTTTCTTGTGTCCTAGTTTATGCACATTATATCACCCCAACAGCTGCTGGGAGGACATTCTCTTTATTAAATTTGCAAATTTGCAAACCCTTTGAGACAGGAATCTTTTTTAAATTATTTTTACAAGAGTGCCTAATATTGTAAGGCAAATGTAGTGCAAATTTTGGCATTCCTACATTGCAAATAAGCAGCAATTAAAATATTAATTCTAGAAATATATACAAAGTGTTATAAAGAATCATTCCAAATCAAGTAACTTACAATTCAAAAGGTTAATTAAAGTCCAAACCTAATCACACTAGCCAGTATTGATTTTCATGACCCATGTGAAAATTTTCTGTAGATGGCACAACTACATTCTCCATTTGCTGTAAATGCTGATAAAGTTTACTGAGATCTTAAAATATTTCTGAAGGCAGCTCAAAACATGAGGACACACTTTCTCTCAGATCACCAAGTACTGGGATTACTTTATACTCATTCTGCAGGACCCCTCAGAGGGTCCGATTTATACACATACCAGAAGGGGTAAATGGTAGATGTGTGTAATCTCCTTCTAATCCCCTCCTTGTCACAAGAAATAGTCACTAACTTTTATCTTTAATATTTTTATTATTAATTTTGGTTAGAGTTCTCTCTCTTGATTTATTGCTACAAAGCTGTGCTACTGGTCTGTACAAACTATCCTCATTAGCATCATGCTCTCTTTTTGATCAAGTCAATCCTTTTTCACCATCTGCATGTTCTTAGTCCATTTATCTCATTATTTTTATTTCTGAAAGCTGTTAAGTCCTGAGATTTAGGGAGTCTCTTAGTTCCTTTGATTCCTCTGACAGTTTATTCATTTCAGAGAGGAGGCATAAGAATTGGACAAGCACAGAATCTCTAAATCTGAGCATTTTCCTCTTATTTTGGTGTTCTTAAGCATCCATTAGAATTATGTCCAGCCTTTATTAATTCCCTTATTTTCCTAAAAGTAAACAACCATTGACCAAGAAAAGTATTATTTATTTATTATTGTTTATTTATTTATTACCAAAGAGCAAGGCTTGTCATTTCTTCCTACCTCAAGATGATCTACCTCAAATACAGCTCCACATTTCTCTTCTCAGCCTAAACCAATCAATTTCCTTATTTGTTTCAGAGTGTAATAACACAAAATGTTCAGCACAAGAGAAGCCATGGATAGCAGAGATAAGCTCAAAACTAACTTTGTCAAAAAAATAGATGATAATCTGAAACCATAACAAAAAATTCAGCTAAAATAATTGATCTTTAAAACGTCATAGGAAGATGTAACAAAGATGTGAGAAAAGTATGAGGGAAAAGAACGGAAAAGAAGAGAATCAAAGACAAATCAGGACTACAGAAAAGTGATCCTACCAAAAGTGGTGTGGAAAAAACTTGTAAGTTTATCTCTGGTTTATAAAAAAGCTACTCAAACCAAGAATGTTTCTCTCAGAAAAGTAACTAGCAAAGTATTTTATCCACACTACCTAGAGAGTGTTGTGTGTACATGACGATTTGTCTGGTTTTCTTTTCCAATCAGAGTTAATCTAGTAAATGTATTCCTCAATTTTAAGTATCCTAGTCCCTATTATCTTCATATGCTTTTAACTTCCTCTCCTCTCATCTATTTCTAAAAGTTCATTGAACTAAATCTACTGAAGTCAAGAAATTTTGTGTTTCTAAAAAAAAGATATTTAAAAGATATATTTAGTGCAATGTAGTAATAAAAAATATTTTCTGGATCTTTGTGAAAAAAGTGGAACTATAAACACATACTTAACTTCCTTAAATGCATAAGTGCTTGCTTCATAGATTGTTTCTTTACTTGCATGTGTTGTATTTGCCTAAGTTCTTATATGTATAGCAAATATACATGAAGATAAATGGGCAAAATAATCACTAGTCTTTCTCCAACTTCCCAAGGAATAAGGAAGTTTCAGATGTACGATGCATCTTTATTTGTCTATTTTTTTTTATACAAATTGATAATACATAGTACTGGACATCAGGCATTTTACTATCTGTAGAATAGTATTATATCTTTGGAAAAACATTTTTTTGCAAATGTCTTGTCACATGACACCACATACTGTAACTTTAGTGTTACCTTCTCTGATATAGCATGTCCACTGTCTAAAGATGTGTGAGAACCTGATGTGATTATGACAGCTGATATGAGATAGCAATAGCTTGTATTTTGCTGGGCTACTCTCCTAACAACATTTTTGTAAAGGTACATATGAGAACATATTAGAATCTTAAACCAGACTTCATGTTGACAATGGCAAAAATAGTCACAGAAGAGGGATAGAGTAGCCTACCATGTTAAGGCTTTGATGAGAATTAGTGTTAATTGCAGTTTAGAGATTCTCAGTCTTGAACACAGGACCAACAAAAATATAAATTTTAGTCTGCTTGGTAATCATGATTCTCTGCGCATTTTCTGGACCTATTTGGTTACAAGCTATATGGGAATGCTATACGGAACTTGGTCTTTACTAAAAGTTTCAGTATTTTTTGCTTCCCTGAAAAGAAGGAACTAATTAATAATTTGTCGTTTTACATTAATCACATGTTTTGAAGATTTCTTTTTTCTAATTAAAAAAAAAGCTTGTACCTTACAGAGAGATATTTTTTCATTCTTATAAAAAAAAGATCATTGTTTTTATGCTGATCACTAAATTTTAGTACAGTATAAAGGAAGAGAAAAGGAAGAGCAAAGGAAGGAAAGAAACTAAGAATTCTGTTGGATGCTGACACTGGATATGTTATATTCATTTATGTATCCTATATACATATATTCATATAGCATATGTATACTCAATATGCCATTGAATATGTTGAAAAATACATTCAATGTTATGGTAGGAAAATTGAACTAGGGGTAGAATTTTCTGAGGAAGTGAGAAACTAGCTTACCTGAGAGAAGATATTCCAGCATTGGAAGAACCAGATTGAATAGGACAAAACTTATTGACTAATTGAATACTATAATTTCTAGAGAAATTCAGACTGTCTGATTAGCCAAACACAAAACTGACTTATGTATAAGAAGAAGTAACTGTTAATAAGATGTATATTTCTACTTACACTCAAGACTAACACAGAGTCTTACTGATTTCTTACTCTTGCTAAAAATGTTCCTGCATACAGAGTGGAAAGGTCACACAGCACAGATAAATTCTCATAATTTCTTAAATGTAGCTTTTATTTTCATATAAGTCTTATAAATCATTTATTCATATATAGTCATATGTCTTATTCATCTCTTACTCACACATTTAATAAAAATCCCTTATACAAAATGTTTGTTCTCCTCAGGTCAAAGGGTGCTTTTTTTTGTAGGGGAGCTTCAGTTCCAATGTAGCACTCTTTTACAGCACACTTGTTTTCTGCATGTTGAATGATATATTAGATGATTCCTGTAGGCTAGTAAATGAATTCTTAGTATAACAGCATCTAATTCTAAGTTACTTGACAATTACAAGGTAGAAAAAAAATTACAAGAAAAATGAACCCTAGCAAGAATGTGTAGGAGGGCTGATACACAGTAAAAAGACCATAAGATCACAGCTGGTAGGGAGAGGGAAGTACTATAGTAGCAGTAAGTAATTAACTTGCAGAAGATTAAAACGACTAATATGACATTAGTAAAGAAAACATTGTTCTGTTATTGGTATTGTGTCGAAATATGCTTGATGCCTCAGAGATGGTTCTTATAAAGGTAACTTAATTATCATTAAGATAGGAAATCAGTGTCAGTTTCTCAGTAACTGTTTTTATATGAGAAACTGTGGAAATTAAGAAAATATTATCTTTCTCAGATGTTGTCTTAATCAAACTTTTTAATCTACCATTTCTGGTAGGAATGTGAATAGAGCAGTTAAGATATTAAGAGATTTTGTAAAATCACTTGGTATTTAAGAAAGGTTAAAGGATAATATTTTTATGATATTCATTCATTGGGAATGTGTAATGCAATCCAAAGAGATAATGAGGATCACAAGAAGGTAAAGTCAAAGGGATTACTATTTCTTTAAAATAATGATCTACATTGTCCTTTATATTCATTTTCTACCCCTGGTCTGAAAAGGAAACAAATTTAATTTCTTGCTGGGAACCAGAATACATCTTTTAGGAGAAAAAAGTAACAAATACAGTTTTATTTTAATTTCTTGTGGTGAATTTCATACAAAATTCTGGTACCATGTTTGAAAATAATATGAAAAGGTACCATGGATGAAATGGTGATGCTTTTATGGAAGAAGATACTACTAAATGTTTCCTCTATTTTCCTTTATTTTTGTACTTCTACCATTCCAGTTTAAGTTTGAGTCAGCTGTACATTATCATGGCCTGAACACAGTCATGTCACCACTGGGTGCTTCTGTATCAGACAAGTTAGAGCTCCAATATGAACTGGAGTCAAAGTCTACAGAGGTCTACAAAGAAAGCTGTAGAGAGACTTGGGCATGTAGTGACAAGTTGAGGGGTAAATGTTTCAAACTGGAAGAGGGTAGATTTTTATTAGATCATAGGAAGAAATTCATTACTATGAGGGTGGTGAGACACTTGAACAGAGTGTCTAGAGAAGTTGTGGATGCTCCCTCTTTGGAAATGTTCAAGGCCAGGTTGGTGTGGCAGATGCACCCACCCTACTAAAGACCTGAGAAAAACCCAACAAAAGACAGTGCTAAAGTTTCTGACCCTGGTGGCACCAGGACTGCCTCCCCCCTCACAGCTCGTGTCTGGTCCACACAGTGGGGGTCAAAGATGGGAAAGTTGGGGTCCTCAGCCAGTAGGGGGTGACACGACCATGTATTGACCACAGAGCAGGTTCGACCAGGGTATAAATGGGGCCCTGCCGGAGGACTCATTTGAGTCGGTCCTCCTCGGAGCAGCGGGTCTGCAGTCGGGGACTCTCCCCTCGAGTTGGGACGCCACTTAAGGTAACTTCTCGAGATTGAGAGCCCTCCCTTTTTGGTGAGAGAGTGAGTGCACATTTTGGATCGTTTGGCCAAAAGCTTAAGAATTCTTAACTCAGCCGTGTCTGGTAATATTCCCAACCAGCATATTGAACCTGTATTTGTTGAATGTCAGTGGGATGTTGTCTTGGTGAATGAAGTTTTGTCTGCTTCATTTCAGTTGCAGATTAAAGCTTGAGTTCATTATTTGTGTGCGTGTAGCCATTTTGGTGCGACTCCGTGACAGTTGGACAGGACTTTGAGCAACCTGGTCTAGTGAGAGATGTCCCTGCCCATGGTAGTGGGGTTAGAACTAGATTATCTTTAAGATCCCTTCCATCTCTAACCATTCTATGATTCTGTGAGTGGAAGAAGCCTATGGAAAGGGACAATAATATCTCTCTCTTAAAGGGCAGGGGATAGTAGCTAATGAGAACGTATAAATCTGTATGTTGGGTATAAAGATGGTTTAAGTATATAGTAAAAGTTTTAAGTGTTGTTAAGAAGGGATTTCAGTAATGATAATTACATAGAATGCAATGGTTAGAAGATACATGTATGTATTAAATCATGTGGGACCTAAGCATGATGCAAATGGTGTTGCAAATGGTGGACATTGTACTGAGTCTGTCTGAGAATTAGTTAACTTTCTCCATATCAGCCCTTATAGTCCTATGCTTTGTATTGGTACTAGAAAGGTGTTGATAATACACCAGCATTTTGACTACTGCAGTGCTCACACAGCATTAAGGCTGTCTCTCCAACATTCCCCGCTCCCCTCATTCCCAAAGGCCAGTAGGCTGGAGGTGGGCAAACTCTTTGGAGGGGACATAGTCAGGACAGATGACACAACCTGACCAAAGGGATATTGCATGCCATATGATTAAGTTTCTATGATCTCTGCTTAGCAATAAGAGCTAAGAGAAAGGAGGAGGGGAGGGGGCATTTTTTATTACGACATTTGTTTTCTAGAGCAATTGCTATGTATACTCAACCTCTGGTTCTGGGGAAATGGCTGGACATTTCCTACTGATGGGAAGTAGAGAATTTTGCTTCCCTTTGCTTCCACGTGCAGGCTTTGCTTTTGCTTTATTAAACTGCCTTTACCTTGACCCATGAGGGTTTTTTCCATTTTTTTTTCTTTCCCTGTGTCCTGCTGAGAAGAGGAGGGATAGAGCGGCTAGGTGGACACCTGGCATCCAGTCAAGGTCGACCCACCACAACTGATAATGATATATTTATGTATGCTGCTGTTCCTTTAAACCTCTGTTGCATCAAACACATTTGTGCATATATGCGAGTTCATGGCAACATGTCATGCTGTGATCCTCCTCAGTCAAAGAGCACCACCGGATGCACTGGAGGAACAGCATTCTCTTTATATGCTGAGAAAACATATCTGTATGATACATAAAATCTGTATGATTCATACTGTGGTTCATATGTCATTTATGAAGATTCTGTACTAAAACCTACAAAGGCTTGTCAGAACCTTCTATTATCAAAGGAGAAGAAACACAAGTTATCATGTTTCAGCTCACCATAATAAAATTCTGCCAAAAGATGAATAATGTTTCATGAACAGCTGCAGAAATACTCAATATATGTCATAGTGATTAAGAGGATAACCTTTTGAGTGACCTGAATTGTGTCAATACCATTCTACACCTAGTTTTGAGGTGCATTTAAGAAAGCCTAGGATCAGTTACTACTAACATAAGAAAGTATTTATTTTAAATTCCTGCTCATTACAGGCTGCACAATTTTGGCAAGCAATTCTAACATCAGTTCTGTGACTCTGATATAGAAACAGGTATTTCATTACACAGACATAAAATCTAGATTCAGTAAATGAATATTATGAGAAATCCACTATAACCTTAGCAAAACTGTTTCATTAATTAACAGCACTGATACAGAGAACTCAAACCTCATCGTATCACTTCTCATGAGGCACATATCCTGTTTGGTTTTTGTTAGGTTTTTTTTTCCCCTAACCCTAACTTCACCTTCCAGTTGGTTTTTAAGCCTTTTTTGTTTCATCAGGATATTAAAGAAATACAATTTCTTCTTGTCACCTGTGGTGTACTGAACCCAGTTAGCACCTGAGCCCTTATCCAGTCCTTTGCTCACTCCCCTCCAGCAAGATGGGGGAGAAAATCAGAAGGGAAAAGTAGACTGAGATAAAGACAGTTTAATAATTTAAGGTAAAAAAAAAAAATATGCGCAGGCAACTGCTCACCACCTCTCACCAGTGAACTGATGCCCAGTCAGTTTCTGAGTAACAGCTATATTGGAAAAACTCCCCCTCATCACTCTAAACTCGACACAGTTTTATTGTTCAGCATGGTGTTATATGACATGGAATAACCCTTTGGTTAGTGTGGGTCAGCTGTTCTTGCTGTGCCCCATCCCAGCATTTTGTACACCCCCCCATCGCACATGCTCTGGAGTCAGAGTGAGAAACAGGTCAATAATCTAAACCACACACCATGCAGGTTGCTATGAAGAAAATTAACTCCATACCAGACAGATACAGTACACACCTCTCAAAACTTCTCTTTGCTAAACTAATTGAACTGACCATGTATGAGGATAAGATAGGTGGTAGGTTGTGTTTGCTGAAGAAGACAAGGGGTATAGTGGCCCATTCTCCTGTTCCCATCCAGTTCCAGGTTAGTTCCACTGGCTCAAACCTATAAACCACTCCTTGGCACTTCCTGTAATCTCACCAGGTAGAATACTGGAAAGTCAGTGACTTATTCCTTCACGTCATCTTGCAGCATGATACACTAATGGTTTTATCAAGTATGAAGATGCCCCTATATGTCTCATTGATTTAGATTGTTGCTAGAGAAAGGGAAAAAAAAGTCCCAAACTTCTGCTTTTTCTATGCTACACTGACTTCATACTAAGTTGCTTAGTAATTTGATTAATATAATCCATTAATATTAAATTAGATAAGTTAGGCTGATGTTTGTGTATATTCTACCTGAAAGATGCCTTTTAAAATGAGCATATTGGTTTACATACACATTCATGTGTAAAATTATATATACATAAATATATAGTATAAATACATAACCCCTGTTCACAGCTATTTTTAGGCTTTCTGCATCATGTAATTGATAAATGTTGGCAAATTAGTAGTGGAAAAATTTAAACTAGAAAATGAAAGACATCTTAAAATCAATTTACTAATCAGATCATAGACAGTTAAAATATTTTATCAGTACTTGTGAACAGAAAAACAGCCCTTTCAAAACTTTTCCATTAGTATTAGATGTTTGCAGTGTATTACTCAGTTTTTAATATCTCTTCTGACAGTTCTTAAAATTTAGTTTAGTTGTTTTCTGCCTAAGCTTCTACAGAGTTGATAGATGGTACTCTCATGAGCAGTTTGAGAGTCTGCCAAATAAAGACTTTTATGTTATCTTTCATAAAATTATTTACCATATCATGACTTTAATAAGATCAAGAAATTCAATATAGCTGATTTACATTTCCATGTCCAGGTTTTATTTTGTTGAGAATGGTGCTTGAGAAAGAAGCAACAGATAAGAAAGAAGAGAGAAAATGGAGATTTATCAGACGTCAGTTATGACATTTACCATAGAAACTGAAGAGCTTTTACAAAAATTAGTATTAATAATCATACCTGTATGTCATTATAAAAAATGGTTTATGCCAGTAAATTAATGTTATGCTATATGAAAAAGTCAAACTCCTGCATACTAAAAAAATACCTGAGACTTTTCAGTATTAAATAGCTTAAAAGTACTATGAAAAAACAAAACTGAACAAAAGATAATTTATTGTTTATGATTCCTTTTAAAAGAGTAAGAAAAATTTAAAATTTGTGAACTTGACTTGCTTAACTTCATATTGACAAGGAAGCCTACTGGTAAATCAAAGTTATTAATATTAACAAAGAAATTCAGAAAAAAAAATAGTGGCTTCAAATAGCTTTGGACATTAATTTGGAAAAAGTTCCATCTAGATAGACATTCCTCAATTTGTATTTGCATGGATATATTAAAATAATATTATTTCTGTGTGCAAAGAGCTTAGGAACAGCTCTGTGCTGACGGTAGACAGTTTTCTGTGTAGACATTAAAAAAGGAAAGTCATTCTTGAGTTTGATGAGGTTCTTAATATGCCAGCACCTTTGAGGGATCACAGTGTGGTGCAGAAATGGGGTCAGCTGTAATTTCTGCCACAGGCTACTAATACATTCTTGAAAGGGTCACTTAGGGTACATGTGTACTAAGCAGTACCAAGTCATAACTGAGCTAACTAAGTGACATAGATATTAGGGACACATTGCTAATTAGCTGTAACACAGTGTTGCAATATATAGCTGTATCAGCAAACGCATCTGCAGAGCAGATCTCTGTGTTATGTAAACGCAACCAGCAACGAATTTACCATGATTAAAGCCATTCTCCATATGCATGCTCCTGAAACACTTTTACAATAGCAGTCATATCACTAAACATCTTTCTTCTTCCTCATTTCTCCTCTGCTCCTCGTTTAAGTAGCATCCTTCCTTGTCAGCTAATTTGTAGCTAACTTTTAACTAACCTGTACTGCAAGATGTAAACAGAATTAGTCTCTCTGTTCCTTAACTGTAACAGTGGAAACAAACAGGCTTTATTCTTCTCTCTTGCTGTGTTTTCTGTTTCATTGTAAGTTGTCTGAATTGTAATTTCCACACACTGGTTCTTATTATACAGACATCTCTGGATTTTATCTGCAGTGTAGCTGATCTGCTGCGAGTATGAAAATGCAGTCAGGCTAGAGAAGACATGAAGACAGAAGTGCATATAAAATGTCATTTGGAAAAAAGTTTGGCAAGAGTTTTCTAGCTGTGAAATAGCACTGGCATCTTTTTGCTTGAAGAGGTTTGGTATTGGCTATGTGCTTAAATAAGGAATTTCATAAATCAGTTTTTTTCCCAGCACTTTTTCATATTCTTTACAAATTAATTGCTTAATCTTAACATCAGGATGTATGATATCACAAATCTACATATTATCTAAGAATAGGAGATTATTATTTTTTGTTCATCATGTATACTCCAAGAAGTATGATGAGCATTTGAAATCTCTGCATAGGGAATAGGAAAATTCTCACCAAAGATTAGCTGAACAAAACCAGGATAGATCACTCTTTGATGTTTGGCTGTCTTACTTTTAGTCACTTTTTACTGTACTCCATATTTTCTTTCTTGTTTTTCAAAACAGTGCTCTTCCTTTTGGTAATGCTGCATTCACTTCACTTTTGAGTATACCACTGCCAGATTTTTTCTCTTCAATCTGGGCAGTAGTGACTGGAGGGGTCCCTTGGGCCACTTATTTTTGGTTTGTTGTCTAGTACTTTTTTTTTCACCTCTCTCCCCTTTTTCTTCTCATTCTAGCTTTTCTGCAGAGAAAATTCATATCATCAAGCTTTAAGAATTAGAGTGGGATTCAGCTGTAAGAGTAATTTAAGCTAATAGGATGTCTATGTATTTAATCAAGACAAATAAACATGTTTAGAAGGTGAATTTTACCCCATCAATTTTCTCAATCTGTAGCAGATGGGTAAATTTTATTTAGATGCATATCTCTGTTAATAACAGGATCCTAGAACATTAACTGTAAATAGATGCTTTATTTTTAGACAGTTTTCTGAAGGATCAAGCCAAATATCATATGATCTCATCAGATTGAAGAAGAATATTGACAAACCAAGCCTTGGATTAAATTTGATAGGAATAAATCTAGTAAGTTTGACTTGAGACAGGAAAAAATTATAATTAGAATAATTTTAAGAAAAGACTTCTTACCTGTATAGATATCTATAAACTCTGTAGTTTCATCAGAAGCATCTTCAAATTTTCATCATAAATATCTTCAAACAGCTGGCAGAGGATCAGCTGGTTTAGGTCACAATGTACTGAAAAAAAATATATACAGTGTTAACAAGATAGTGCAAAATTGGCAGCCACACAACAGTGTGGAAACCGCCTTGTCAGAGTCACCAGCTTTCCTTGACTTGTCTGTGTTATTTTAGTGGCTAAGTCAACACATCTGAGAATATAATTTGTGAGTTCCTTATTAGAATACTATCCCTAAGCCAAAATCAAGTCTACTTTTCCACAGACATTACTTTTTCACAGATTTGACACTTGGAGTTGCTGATGGACAGTTTTCTTACACCATCAGAAAATCCAGATTGATGTTCCACACCCATTAGAAGGCTGCATAATCCTGTGCAGGGCTTTTATGCCTCTTTCTTTTTTTTTCCTGTGGATTTCTATGACTATGTAGCAAGGCTTCCTTACTATGTAAAATGACATTATATTCTCCCTCACAGAAAGTATTAGAAATTTTATATTATTAATTGTAAGCAAACATATTACTGGGATGGATATCTCCTCAATAACCACCTCACTTTTGTAAGAAGGCCTGACGAAGCTGTGTGTTTTTCTGGTAGCCCAAGTATTTCCTTGAGCTGCTCCTCACAATTAAAGCTCTAACAATATTAAAGAAATGAATTCCTGTGTAACTACAGCAATGCAGTTAACTGTAAATTAACCTAACAAGTTTTGCTTTTCACTTTTAGAAGGAAACACAGGAAGAATAATGTCTCTGACAGATCTACAACAACTAGGCATTATGCTGATGTCAGTAACACCTATGGGAACATTTCATTTGGGAAAAAATGCATCTGTGTGCACGTGTAAAACTTCTACATTGAAAGCCTATGTCAGTAGTTGAACACATATCTACCATTTCAAATACATTTGTTTATACATAAAATATATATATATACACAATATATTTTTGAATTAGCTACAATCAGACTAGTCTAAATTTCAGTTCTTCATAACCTAACTGATGTTTCAGTGTATTTCACATTCCTTGAGTATATGAAAAATTAATGTTAATAATGATTACTGATAGGCGCATCAACTGAGTAATTCAGAACATCCATGACAATTATCTTATTACTACATTATTATATTACTTTATTACATTATTGTCAATTACTGCAATTATATTACTCAGTAGAGCTGAGGTTGCTCAGATGAATTTCAAGGAATTTAGTTTAACATAGCAACATTTATCATTAGCACATTAATATGAAGTTTTATGTCAGAATTAAAACATACAGCTTTATATATAAGTGCCTGAAGAAAATAATTAAATATTTAAGCATGTTTTTTCATTATAAAGAATGTATATTCTTTCCAGAAACAGGAGGGTAGAATATAACTGAAGGATTTGTTAGCTATCCCAAACAGTTTCTAATGCTTGTGACTCCTATTTACAAGGTACTGGTGAAATTTAAAGTTTTTGAGGGCTGACGTGCACATCTTTGGTACCCACACTCAAATTCTAGCTAATAGTAAAAGCAGGTGCTTTTTGTAAGCTCATGTGAGTTCAAGATGAATATTTGCCTCTGAATTTGGTATTTCCTCTTGTGGTTTTCTTCATACTTCATTTTTCCAGTGTTTTTGGTCATTGTAATTGAAGCGGGTAAGAAATGCTAACACATCCTCATTCTTCTGCACCAATTAAAGATTAATTCAGGCTTGAGTGAAAGTATGGTTACTAGAATGATCAGAAAACCAGACAACTTATTGTTTTGAAGGACACTAAACGAAACTGAGTTATCTAGCTTAGGAAAAGAAGATCGAGAGTGGATATGGTTCAATTCCTTAGGAATTCTCCAGAAAGAAAACCACAAGGAACAAGAAATCTCATGAGATAAATATGTATTAACTGATCAGAATGAAATTTAAGATGGAATCTGGAAGATATTTCACCACTAAGGTGAAACTTCAGGACACCATTCTAACAGGAACAGAGGAAGGAAAAGACTGTAGTATCAGGCTTGATCAGTAAAGAAGGTGATAGGTAAATATTTGCTATCATAGCAGAGAAATGAGCTTGGTATGGTCTACTGTCTCTAGATTTGATTTTCTGCAGTTATACTAGTGCAATGCTTTCAGTTTCAGTGGATTTGTTTCTTATTTATGGCAGCAAAAGGTAAATTCACGTGCAATATTCTTGTGCTTGTATAAGCACAAGTTGCTGTTGCAGGCTCTCCTTCACCTTCCAACTTTCCTATCCCACTATCAGACTTCCTTACCTGACAGTTTTAGAATATATCTATGCCTTGACTTCAGCAATTATTTAGCATACTTGGACTGGCAAAATACTGATGTTTAAATAATGGCATTGCCATAATTTCTGGAGAGCGAGTGAGAAGTTTACACTTCCCATCTGCTTACTTATACATGGAAAAAAGTTCAAGAAGTTATGGAAAAAATATACCCATGAACAAAATATTTTCCTTATTTTATGAAAGATAATAGTTTTCTCTTGTAAAAGATAACAGTACAGTTCAGCTTTTTACCTTTAGCAATGTTGCCTTCCATGTTGGAGTCAGGTACTGTGCTTCTGCAGTGTAATAATTACCTAAATACCATCTACAATAATAACAGTCGCTCAAGCTAGTGTATTGGCAGCTGTTTTCTTGTCTTTTGCCAATGATTTTTTCTAACTAAATTTTTTAAACACTAAGATTTAAATGTGAAATGACAAGAATAAAAGAACATTTTGGATACAGAAAAGCCAAAAGCTTGTTTTCCCATATTTAATTGAAATAGAGTATGAGCAAAATGATGATATGTGTGGCCTGTAAACTGCACTGATTTGAAGTGTGTGATTCTGATGTACAGCCTCCAGTGACTATCCTGAGTAAATGTGTACATGCAGACAACCTTTCTCCAAATACATGTGGGCTCTTGGATGACATGATAGCAGTGTAGTTTGGTTCCTAAGACAGAATGATAAAAAAGAAAAGAAGGGAATGTTTTCAGTTGCTGAGATCCACTAATGTACAATGTCATAGAAGAATGAATTGTATTGTAACTCACTACAGCAAACTGTTTAAGCCTAGGGATATGACATGAAGCAGGCTCTCTTGGCCTGGTCCCACGTATCATTTAATCAGCTTTATCTGAATTCCTAAGGGGAGCATAAATGCCTATCTTGTAAAGTATGCAAATTAGATAAGATAAATGTATTATATCAACATTTATCCACAGACTGATTAAATTTGCCATAAATTAGCTAAACACAAATTTGTTCTCAGTCACTGAAAAAAGATTAGATTCATAATTATTTTCTGAATTCTGATTTGCTTTTTCCTTAAGCTACAAATCATCTTGACAAGCTTACCTAAAACTTCATAGAGAAATCAGTACCTTGTCTTTAAAGTCACCTTATTCTCTCCTCCACTTTCAGTATTTGGCCTTTTTGTGAAATTATTCACTCCTGGCAAGCTTTCTCTTGGAAAGATAGTTCATGACCTGTATTTGAGAAGGGTAGTTCTCTGGCAATCAGCATAGATTGCTCAGTGCTTATCTACTCCTAGATTCAGGTCTTGCATTCTTTGAGATTTCCAAGATATAATGTGCCATGTTTGGATTGCCAAGCAGTGAGGTCCAAATAAGCTGTGATACTGAAGAACAGGCTGGAGCACAAAACAAATGAAACAGCTGCAATTTTCAAGGAGCTATTGATTTTCCACTAAGCAGGTGATTTACCGCTACATTTTGTTGTCTGGTTTCCTTTAGCAAGTAAGGTTATATTTGCTGGTGGGTGAAACTTAAGGACTGATTGCATTTTATCCAAACTGCTAATACATCTTTCTACTAACAACAATCAAAACAGGTGTTAGATAACTCAGTATCATACAATCCGAAGATCTGGTAGAAATGAAGGATTTACAAACCTCATGACACATGCATTTAACAACAAAGTAATAACATTATCCCTTTTAAAATATAATTTGACAACTAAAATTATATTTAAAATATTTGGACATACATCAATCAGGAGGTTAATAAATAAAAAACTTTAAACCAATAGAATTTAAGCAAACATTTGGGGTACCTTTCAAGCCTAAAAACAATAAAGTTATTCTGTGCCCTTCTATTTGTCATTTTAGCCATTGGAAAAGATATTATAGGAACAATCAATTCTTAAATTAAGAAAATCAAATCACAAACTACATTTCATTACTGTGCTTATTGAGCTAGGACATGCTGAGTGTTGAAAGTAACACAAGAACACAGTACATTCTGCCTTATGAATATGAACTACACTTTCCTGGGCTTCTTGTTCTGTATATCTACAATTACACTAGTTAAAGAAGCCTATAAGAAGTATATTTTTCTTGAAGACTACACAGGGGCAGAAAACCACAAAACTCACCTGGTCTAAGTTAAGTGGCAGAGGGATGAGAAATAAAACCTTAGAAAAACTCTTAAGAAGAAGAGGAATGATGCAAACCAGAGATGTTCACGTGATAAAATCCTTGATTCCATTAATCAAGGATTGAGTGTACTATCAGCAAGTTTTCTGATG
>NW_010198199.1:0-3718 GCF_000695765.1 Mesitornis unicolor
TAATAATAATAATACATAATATATGTTACTAGTGTGTATGTCCTCATTATAGAATCATAAAATGGTTTAGGGACCATTTGGAAGGGACCTTAAAGATCATCCGGTCCAATCCCTTGCCATGGGCAGGGACACCAGACCAGGTTGCCCAAAGCCCTGTCCAACCTGACCTTGAACACCTCCAGGGAGGGGGCATCCACAACTTCCTGGGGCAACCTGTGCCAGTGTCTCACCACTCTCACAGTAATGAATTTCTTCCTAACATCTATCCTAAATCTGTCCTCTTTCAGTTCAAAACCATTCCCCCTTGTTCTATCACTACCTGCCCTTGTAAAAAGTCCCTTCCCAGCTTTCCTGTAGGACCCTTTCAGGAATTGGAAGGTCGCAATAATGTCCCCCGGAGCCTTCTTTTCCCCAGGCTGAACAGCCCCAACTCTTTCAGCCAGTCCTCGTAGGTATTATGTTAGTAGTAAGCAGACACTGTGAGAGACATTCCAGTTACATCATGATTTCCAATTTTGACAAAGGCTAAACTTTAGGAAAAACATATACCCATGTACATATATTCATTAGTTTTCTTCTATTGAAAGGGGCATCCCTGCTACAGAAGTTCTGGTGTGAACTATGCCTAAGTTATTTCAACAGAAAGAAAACTGAAGAAAAATAGGCTGTAGAGAAAAAGGATTTCTGGAAACCACCAAGGCACACTGAGATACTTGTTTTGAAGATACTAATCTGCTATGTTCCAGGGTAAACTGAACTACTACTTAACTATAAACAAACAGACACACAAATCACTTAATACTCTGTTTTGGTCTACAGTCCCTCCTGAACATAAAAAAGACTGCAAAGCGAACACTTCTTTGCCTGTTTCTCCAAATCCCTCTAAAGAAAAGTCAGAAGCCTGAAAATGCAGGGTGTAGGTGAGGTGTCCAGGAAGGAGAGGCCATTAGAAGTACAAGGCAAAAGATTCAATTGGCAGAAACAGCCAAAATCCGTATTTAAATGACAAGCAAATTCTCAGTGGTGCACACTAAACTTAAATTTATAGGTATCTGGAACAAATACACCTCTGCTGAGAAAAAGCTGACAAACTGGCAGTTACCAAGGAGCTCTGGGCTGAGCTGGAGGGCCCAGGGTGATCTCCTGAGGGTCTTGTCAGAGCACAGATCAGTATGCAGACGGACAAACATGGGTTAGTAGAAATGGATAAAACAGGCAGGTATTCATAGATCTAAAAATCTCCATTTGTTGCCTTTTCGCTGCTTCTCAATTCATTTTTCTTATCATGCACTGAAAGAAAATGAATGAGACTAGACAGATCTTTGGTAAGGAAACAAAACCAGTGGAGAAAAAAGAACAGACTGGGGAGATGTGATACTACCAAGCCACTGATTTAAAAAAACTCCTGTTCAGCCCATATGGATTTTCCACTGGGACTATCCCAGGCCCACCTCTTCTTTGTACATATGAAACTTAACTGAGAATCAGATATTTCACTGAACATCGCTGAATCACTGCTGTTTACAGCCCTTGGGGCTCTCAACAGCTGAGTAAAATGTAGAAAACTAATCTATTTTATTTATTTATTTTATAATTATAGTAATGAGAGCATAAGGAGAGTTTCAGACTATCACCTTTTTCCCCATCCAAACTACTTCTATACTGCTGCATTAATGCAAGCACGCTGAAACAAGCTCAATCCCCTGAAAACCCATTAACATCACGGCGAGTTTAAAGGCACTCAGAGCTGCTTTCCAAACAAGTCACAGAGACATCTCCAATCCATTTCAACACAGTCAATATCAGGCCAATATCCAGTGCCTGAAAACTCCTACTACCCTAGCATAAAAATCGTTCTATTCAGAGATCACCAGTATACACTGGATTGGAAAACTCCAAGGCTCTTCCAAAGGTTCCTCACCTGTTAAGACACCAGAACTACCCCAAAGGGACCCAGGTAAGGCACAGCTGTACCTCTTTTTAGGGAATGTCTCCCCTGAAGTATAATCAGGCTTTGCTGGCCCATGTTGCTAACACATGAAATGTAAAGAAGAGATACCAGGCAACTGATGCTCAGGAAAGGCAAGAATGTTGATATACAAACGCGAGTGGTACAAAGACATTGACAAACTCCTTTTTGTGCTGTTCTGCTACCTGACCCAAACACACAAAGGGACCATGACAAATAATATAATCCTGAAACTAGTAGCAATTTCTAATTTGAAATTATTTTCTGTATTTTTAATGCAAAGAGCAATGAAACAAGGCTGTGCCACTGTTCATTCTATTTGTCAATAAATAAGGGCGAAAAAATACTCTTTTATAAGGAACCATGTGATTATCTCCTTTAAAGTCTGACACAGGAACATTTCCTTTTCTTTACTATTTTTCTTTCTTACTTTTTAACTCCTCTCTCCTCTTTAAACGCTTAAGAAGGGTAAGTTTAAATTCATTTTACGCACTTCAGAACAGATACTATTTCTCTTCTTCAGTTATCCAGATAATCCCTTAATTAATTATCTGCATACAGCACCTTGAGATTTGGATTTAGATTTTAATCACATACTCCTCTACTTTGTTACTTTGTTTTTACTTACTCTGGCTTGTGGAAATATTGCACATAAAAACCTGCACGGCTAAATTCTGTAATGCAGACTTTTGAAACCAACCAAAGAATCACTTAAATATAAATGAACAGTACTGATTCTCAAACACAACAAATGTAAAAGCTGTGGTACAAGATCATTATTTCAGTCTCTGTCCTTGTATATTTTATTTATATTAAATACGTATTGATATATTACAGGTGAAACAAAATTTCTCAACTATTTAAAAAATAATATCCTCCCAGTCATAAGCAGAAACTAATTCCCAAATGTCGCTCGGACAGCAAAAGCTTAAATGCTGACCAGCAACCAACCCTCATATTCTGAGCCCTGCACTCCCACTCCTTATGCAAGATATTTCAGAGAATATGCAAAAACCTAGTGGGTAAGGCAATCCTCCAGTTAAAAAGCATCATGTATCTGCACAGCAAAATGAACGCTGAGATTATCTCTATTACACAAGTGTTCTTCAAAATATATTTCCAGTATTGTACCACTCTGTATTTTCTCTAATAATTTTTAAGGAAAACATTTTTTTCAAGACATAATTATGCATTTATACATTATAGAAAAATAATCTCAACATTTCCTGTTGTGGAGAGATTTATTCAGTCATCATGTGGGAAAACAATTTAGAGCTCTAGTATCCATCCCTCAATAGGCTCCTCTAGAGTAAAACATTGCACAAACCTCCCAAGACACATTTTTATTCAAGAAAAGAAGGCTGCAGGATTAAGTTAAAGTTGTACTATCCGTATCCTTTTCTAATGCATCAGGCATTAGCTAATCCTATTATTTCCTAACGCACTGATTGAATTATCTGGTACATTAAAAATGCCAGATCACCTTTCCTCATCACAGAGGATCCTACAGTAAACGGTGCAGTTTCACGGCACTGACCAATTTTTGACTGTGATGTTGTGTTCAGCAGTTAGGCCTCTTACATTATAATCACAGCATACTTATTAAGCTGAAGAAGGAAAATTACATTCAACATGTTAAGTTTAAAAAATAACCTTCTTCCTGAACAAATGAAGTTTTGTAATAAAATGCATACCAAATCTACGCATATATAGGTTTATTGTATTAATAATATAATATTAATAATAATA
>NW_010198200.1:0-7866 GCF_000695765.1 Mesitornis unicolor
GCACATAAGCAAAACTTTCTATCTTCTTATAAAACACATTGTTTGGTTCAGTGTGATTTACAATTGGGGAACCATCAATGTGTTATTCAAAAGCCCAAGGCTGTCTATTCCATCTCCTAAATAGAGATATTTATGCTTATGGTTATTTTAGAAAGTGCTTTACAATTAGAGCTATGATATAGCACATATTATTAAAACTTAGGTTTAGAAATAATTATCCCTATCAAAACAAATGCATAAAAATTAAAAGACCAAAGCTTCTGGTTAGTATGGTGTGTGAAACACCCACTTGATGCTTTCCCTTTGAGCCCAGACTTGGATCAGTGTGACTATAAAATGTGATCCATTATCACTTTGCACACAACGCTCCACCTTTTGGTTTCCAGCTCATCACTTTGCTGCTTAGTCTAAACACTAATTTGGGCCCCTGTGCCAATTAAAAATTCTAAACTTATCAGCTTTGGAGCAATGGGAATATTTACATACTTTCGACTGCTCATGTCCAGTGTCCAAATCCATTCTGATGGGTTTTTTTAATAATTCATTTGCAAATGTCACAATTAAGAAAAGCTGTGGAGGGTAGAGGTTGTGTATAATGGGAATTGTATGACAACAGCATAATGAATATTAGATGCTTCTGTCAAAGGATCATATCTAATTACAGAGTAGGAGAGAAATTGGAAGAAAAACATGTCACCAAAATCACCCATTGGTAGCAGAGTGGCCTGAAAGCCTGGGACTGCTCAGGTGCAACATCTGGGCTGTGAGTGCCATGGAGAGAGGAATGCTCCTCATGTGTGTGGGATGTCATGGGCCAGGTTGGACAGGGCTTTGGGCAACCTGGTCTGGTGGAAGGTGTCCCTGTCCATGGCAGGGGTTGGACTGGATGAGCTTTAAGGTCCCTTCCAACCCAAATCATTCTGTGATTCTGTGATTCTACACAAGGGCCATGGTTGAGGTAACAGGATTGAAACCGTGGTCTACAGACCCCCCAGCTCTCATAATAGCAGCATCATCCACCTGGAAACCCTGATTCTGATAGTTTTCTTAATTCCAGCAGCTCTATCTCATATTAAACTTTTTTCTAACATTTTTACAAGGACAGAAATCTTTGCCAAACACGTTACCTGACTGTGAAGTGGAAGCAAGGAGAGGCACTCTGAATATATGTGATTTGGCAGGGAAATTGGTAGAGAAATGGACTATTAAAATAAAAGCTGTGGTATAAAGAAGTTGAGTCACACATGTGGCTTCTGTTCCTCAGTGTTTATCGGGGGAAGGGGGGGGAAGCATGTCAACTCCAGTTACCTAACTAAGAGAAAATGAGAACTGCACTATTTGCCTATTAGTATTCATTATTTTAGTAGCACCAACAGCAAAATACTCAACTTTGTGAACTTCTTATTCAATCAAGAACAAACTGAATTCACCAAAACTATACTCAAAACCGTATTGTTTCCTCCAAGCACACATAGGCTAAAAATAAGACAGAAAATTGGTTCTGCAGTCACTGGTGCTGCAGCCTCAAGACACCTGGCAGAGGTGGCAAAAATGCAGTGTTCACTAAAACCAATGGAAAAAAAATTACCTATTAATTTCAAGAGATTTTAGATCAGGTCCAAAACAAGATAGGAAGACGACTGAACGAAACGTACTGTAAAAGTGCCCAGTAGTATTGCAAACATCCCTTAAGGCTTCTGATAAGAGTGCAGGAAAGCAATAGCTGTCATATTGTATTATTTTAGTAAGAATAGCCATTAGTCCTCTCTTGACCACGTGACAATAAATACAAGATAAATGTTCCGATGGATTTTTCCCTCCCTTTTTTATAATTTGTTAAAGTGAGCCAATTCTCTTATCTTGTTGCACAGCAACTTCTAGAACACTCACCTTTGGCACGTGGATGATGGATCGTTAGCAGCAAACACTGACGACTCTGTGGTAGCAGACACTGAGGGAGCAGCTGTATGGTTGCGGGAGTTGCTGCTTGCACGGCTGTGTTTTTCAGAGTGTCTGCTGACTTTGAATATCTCCTTGCTGTCCTTCTCTCCCTCATGCTTGACGCTGCTGGCTGTGGTTGCAGAGGGCTGCAGGCACACCGCTGAGGTCCCCTCGGTCTTCTCTTCATCCATGGCCAGAGGGCTCGCGTTGGGCTGGTCGAACGGGCTGTTTTCATGTGTGTTTCCAAAGCAGGTGAGCAGGGCTGAGCAAGGGAAAGGATGCATCTTGGATGACAGGTTATTGGATCTGCTTAGCCTGCTTTCCACATGCGCATAGTCAACAGGCTGCATTCACATCCAGAAGAGCACCCCAAATGAAAGTCCGGGCATAATGTCATTCCAGCCTTCCTACGAGAGAGTACCCCCTTTTCTGCTGTCAAGAGCATTCAGAAGTGGGGTACTTCCCCTCCTGCTATGTCCTCCACCCAAGTCAGCCCACTATTTCCCCATCACACCCACTGCTATTGTCTGCAAGGCAAGGAAGCACAGACAACAATGAAAAACGTTTGCAACCCTTGCATGCTCTTCCTCGGAGCTGTCAGCAGCTAAACAAAACCCTGACAATGGCCCCATAACCCCAGCGGGCTACGGTCACAGGAGTGGATGCTACAGCACCAGGTGTTCCTCAATCAGTAGCGCCGCAGCCTCAAGTTACCTGGCAAAAGAGGCAAAAAGATAATGTAGCTCGAGCTCTCCAGCCATAACAGCATCCACACGTGTATCAGTGTCACCATAACAATAGCATAACTGGCTCTGATTATGCCGCTCAGGTATTTATTAGCTATAAAACCGCCAGTTGTTCATCTATCACTGACTTAGATCAGAAATGTGCTTTCAGGCTCTGGCAGGTCTTTTCATTTTAAGGAGGGAAAATGAGTGGCTGCTTTGATCAGAAGAATATGGGGTGATGTGTGGGCACCCTACGTCCAGCACACACGTTTATGGCATAGGCAGGATCCATCCCTGCAGCTCCTCCTCTGGCTGTGAAGCATTGCCTCTCCAGCTCCTCTCAAATGCACCCACTGCTCCTCCTGGCCCCTTCCATTCACAGGGAAAGCATCCTAATAAAACTCATCTGCCCTTGGGCAGGTGTAAGGAGAGATGTTTCCTTTTTCAGTGGGCAGTGGCAACACTGGCTGCTAAAACAAAAATATGTGGGAAGTGAGGGAAGGAGGGAGAGTTTGTGGTCACCATCTGCCTCCAGAAGATCCCAGTTCCTTTTTTCCACAAGCTTCCTGTGCGATAGCGGAAATGTTATTTGATCTCTGTCTCCATCTGTAAAAAGGAGGAGAGCGATCACTTCTTTCTTTTCACCCACTATGCATATCCTGTCTCGTTATAAAAGGTTATAAACTCTTGAGGGCAGCAGCTTGCTCTTATTTGCTTTTAAGCTGCTAGTACAAAAGATCTTCAAGTACAAATGTGGCATCTACCTGCTAATAGCAACTAAAAAGAGATTTGGGATTTCGATCTTTCCCAACAAACACACACTCTTACATTTATACGGCTGGTGTGTTGTTAGATGTTGTTAGATGCTTGTGATACCCTCCCTGTGACTGTGCCTTTCTTCTTACTGGAAGGCTTGACACTGACCGAAAATGTGATATATTAAGAGAAACTCATGTTTCCAGTAGCTCATCAGAAAACAAAGTGCAGCATGTTGAGTGTTAAATTCCTGTTGTGTCAATTGTCAGTGCCTGAAGCAAAACAACATAAGATCCCATCACACATTAACCTTGAAGTTCTCTTCGCACCTCTTCCAAAGCACCATATCTTGTGCACCAGCTTGTCTCAATGGCTGGTGTTGCGTTTTAGAGAGGTCCAGAGTGGCCTCCAGCTTGAGTGATGATGCATTTTGAGCTGCAGGGACTCTTGCTGCCCTGCATCACTCCCTGGTTTGTAAATATCACCAGGGTAGGGTGAAGACCATACAACTCCTGGAGTGAGAAAGATGTACCTGGTGACCCAAAAAAGCTTCAAAAATGTTAGGAGAGGATTTGATAGCGGGGAAAGCAAACTTAGAGGGGGAAAATGTGTTGAAAAGCTGGAAATTCTGTATGTGAAGTGTATTATCTCTACTATATATAGTCATGGAAGAGGATCATTTTGGTTCAGGGTCCATCTTGCTTCACTTGTGAGGTGAAAGCTTCAGCACCAATGTCATTATTTCCCTTCAGCAAGTGCCAGGAGACAAAAGACAGACTATGATGATTTGTAGCAACTTCCCCTTGCTTTGTCCATTGGGGTGGACATGGATCCCCCTGGCAGCGGATTCATTGCAGATGGCTCTGTTGTGCACCCACCTGGATGCCCTCATCTTCTGCACAGCACTGTGGGTGCCTGCCTGAAAGTTCTGGGATCTGCTTTGGGCAGCACGTAGATAAAAGTTCAGGTGGGTTTTTTTCCTCTTCACTTTTAAATCACTTCAGTTCTTTACTGGATCTGACCTTGGATGCTTCTTTCCCTTGATTTCTTTTTCATTGCCTGCTTGTTGTGAGAGCCACAGAGATGCTTTTTCAGGCAATGAAATGCTGCGTTGTCTTAAGTAACCATAAGAGAAGTGATCAGGGCAAGGGTAATTAACCCATGAGTCTTGTCCTGAGTTTAAAAACAACAAGATTAACTGCCATGAGCAGGCAACATCCAAAATGAAGTGGTGGTGACATCTAATATGTGACAGGCATGAGTCCCAGCAGTCAGACCTGTGCCCAGTCTCCTTCCAGCTTGGGTCTACTTGGTTTTGGCTTAAGCCCATCATGCTACCTAATGCTAAAGACATGACTCAAGGTTTGTTTCATTCAAGCAGATCTCTTTGCACCAATCAACCAAGCGTGCTAACCACATTTTTATGTGTGATGAGATATTATTAGAACAAGTGACAAGACTTGCTTTATTCCTCCCAAATTTACTCATAAATTAATGATGAGCTGAAATGTACTGGCTTAACATCTCAGCAAGCCGAACATGTTGAGTAAATGGAGAGGGTGAATTTCAGCCAACTCTTGACCTGTCTTCAGTATTATTCCTTCAAGAAATATTTTTCCCTTACATGGTTGATATTATGCTCTCTTCTCAGCAGGAGACACAGGGTCAGATTTAGCTCAGGCATCCCATGCTTACAGCAAGGACTAAGCCTAGCTGGTTACCTTACTTTGCAGGAGCCAGTTTTACAGCATGTCCTCTTGCTTTTGTGCTTCTGTGTTGTCCCTTCTTTCCTCATCATAGTGCCCTTACAGTAGTGCTGATGCTGTACACATCTCCCAAACCCATGTCTGTCTGGTGGGAATTGGCCATAGCCCGATGTTCTCCTACATCTCCTCCTCATCCTGCCATAAGTCCCAGACTGTGTCTGCTGCCTCTATGCTGCCTGCAGAAACACTGTTTATTGTGCCGAAGTAAGTTTTAGGTTAAATTTGAGCTGGTGATGCTCAGTACAGCCTTCAAATTATGGGGGTCTGAAAGGATGATCAGAGGAATTAAATCCAGTCTCCTGCTATCTCCTCTACCTCCTTTCAGACTGCCCAAACTTTAGCTGAAAACCAGCTGAGCTTCTGGCTTCCTCTACTTCATATCTACTGTCCATATGTTATAGGCATAAGAAATTTTTAGCTGGCTAAAGTAGGCTTTTGTTTTAGCAGTAGAGCTAAAAGAACACTTTGACCTCTACAAAGTTAAGAAGAATGGGCCATGATAGGATATGTGTATACAGGTGCTTAGGACGGGTATAAGAAGAATGGGCCATAACTATTCTTTTCTCTCTGTGTCAAAAATCATATGGGGGTAGTTTAATGTCTTATGTGAGGTGATAGCGGAGAACCAATCAGGGTGAGGGGAATAGTAAAAGGTGATCATTTTATGCATGCTAGAATGATTTTGCTATTCTTAGGAAATGAATAAATAGGCTGTGAAATTGTATGAGTATTGGAACACATCTTTGAGGAGCTACCCTCTGTGTTCCCCAGCGCTGCAAATAAAGAAGTGCCTGCTTATCTGAAATTGAGTAGATAAGTTTTTCTCATCGTGATTGCGATCCTGTCAACACACAGACACACATATATTTTCTACAGAAAAAAAATGAGTCGAATGTGAAGAGAGTGTAGCTAAACCATGAAATACAGCTAGAAGCAAGTGGGCACTACTTAGATGTAGCTAATTAGAAGAGAGTTCAGAGAAGAGCAACGTGGATGGCAGAGGGACCAGCTCACCAGGGAAGGTTTAAAGATCTCAGCTGGACATGCAACAAGAAACCAGTAAGATGAGCAATAAGATAAGATGCTCTGTGTTTATCTGAGAAGCATAAGGATTGAGGTTAAAAAAGAAGCTGGTTGTGGTAGTCAAATCAGTCCCTAATAACTTCAGAGTTTCTTTCATCTTCTGTTGTACCAACATAAGGTGTCACTGAGGGCAGGTGACTGGGTTAGAGGAACCATTTGTCTCATAGAGTTATGGCAGAGCCTGTGTTTCTAGGCAGGAAAAATTTAGACTGATTAGCAAAAGAATCTATTGAATAGTAAACCATTTTTTAAAACTGAATAGGAAATTTTTTGAGGTTTTTTTAAACCCATTTTCTGAAATCTCTGAATGTTTTGATACTTTTAAGACTTAATCACAATGTCTGATGCTTGAAGAATTCCAGCTAACTCTACAGCCCAAGAATTCAATAAAAAAATGCCCCTTTTTGTCCAAAACCAAAACCTCCAAACATTCAAGTGGAAATCTGAATTCTGAAGGTCTTGAACAGGGCTGTTCAGTGAGCTCCAGACTCTGGCTCCTAGGAGGCTGTGAACACCTCCTGCCCTGGAACTCCTAAAAAACTAAATGGAACTAAATGACCGGCTGGAGGTAGACAGCAAGTACACCCCTTCTGTCTTCCCAGCAAGGATTATCATTTTGGAGGGCTGTGAAAATGCTCATCCCCTTAAGGGACTCATGCTGGCCACTGAGTAGTTGGGAAAAAAAACACAGGTAGAAAATAAACCCAGCTGATGAGATTGCAGAAGGCTGGAAATGAAGGGCTAAACTAAAGTCCTTTTCAACAAATTGTGCTGTCCTACTGCAGAATTAAAAACAGAATGATTCCCCAAGTTGAACAGATGCACGCAGGCACTCCTAGTGTTAAAGAAAGTTATTGTTCAGGTTTTCGGGTTTTGGCCATGCAAATAGTATTCATACCAAACCAAAGTCCTCGGCCTGGGAGCCAGAAGCTTTTGTATACCAAGTCTTGATTCTGCTGCTGAAATGGGTACAACAGAGACAACGATGTTTACTTGGCTATCTTCCAGCTGGGCGGGTTGCTTTCATCAGTGAAAACTGAGAAAATCTGAAGGCTGCTTAGGAAATTAGTTCTTTTATAATAAGTGCTACTTGTTTCTGAGGTGTATTTGGAGCCTTGCTCGTATAGCTGGCTCAACAGCAATTGAAATAAAACTTCTGTCTGAGCACAAGTTGTCCTTGAGACAGGAGCAGAATCTCTTCTGCTTGTAGTTTAAAGGATTCAAGATTACGAATGATATTATTGTTCCAGTCACCGAGGTGAAGAGCTCCAGAATGGAGGATCACATGGAGGACCACGCTGGGGGATCTTTCTGAAGTGACAAAAGCGACTTAACTGTGGGAAGAACAAAAACCAAGCGCGAAGGCAAAAAGCGCAGGGAGAGAGAGGGTCCCCCCCCTCAGAGAGGGAAACGTGAGCTCCTGACGGTGGTCAGCGCTGACTCACCATGGGCGGGGACAAGAGTGACGGTTAATCCCCTCAGGTAGAAAAGCAGCCTCACGGAGCATGAGTGACCTGGAGCGCAGTGAACAGAACGGGCAAACGGCACGGCACAGCAAACAGGAAGGGCGCTGAGGCTCGACCAGATCAGCC
>NW_010198201.1:0-30521 GCF_000695765.1 Mesitornis unicolor
TTCCAACTCCTGAGATTCTGTGATTTTGTGAGTTCTATCAAAAGTATCTCTTTATGGTAACTGCTTAAATTCTGTAAACATTTGTTGCTCAAAAGCATCCCTTCTTGTGTCTTATGTGATTTTTAGATTTTTTTTTCATCTTACAGTGATACACTGACAATGGTTTTGTTGTATACAAGGAGGTAACATTTCACAGCAAAACCAGCTGTGTGTAGTGCTTAGATTCCTAATTGTCTCTTCTCCTTTTAAATGTTTAAGATTCATGTAACATGCTTCATATTACAGCTGTTCACTTAACTTCTTTTTTTCTTTTTTAAACTGAGGTCCTGTTCTTCTGCTTTAAAAGAGTTCTAACTGTTTAATTTCTGTAATTCATTTTGGTCAATGAGAGGTGCTTGCATTTCAGCAGCTCTGCTGCTGACTCTTCTAAAGCAGAACAACCTTTTCTGTGTTTAATTGTGGGACTTTATGACCCTACACTGAACAACTCCTTTTACTCCAAAGCCGGGATCTTTAGGGTAAGAGTTAATGCACATGGGCAGTTTTGTGTTGGGTTTTTTGTTTTGTTCATTTGTTTTTTGGCCCCGTGTTGATTAAACAACTGTTTTTCTTTGGTGCTGACAAGTGTAGTGACAAGGGATACAGCTTGTATCTGTTACTGTAATGAAAGTTTTAGTGCTGTTTTAATTCTAAGTAGCTGTCTGACTTCTGCTGGCATGCTCGGCTGTCTGTGAAGAAAATCCTGAGTGTTTGAAGTCTAGAAGACAAACTGAAATTTAGTGCCTCCTCATTAAAAAGAAATTAATAGGTGGAGAATCAACTAAATATTACTTTTCTTTTCCTGATGATAACCCCAACTCCTTTTTAAAATAACTTTCTAATTAGTTTCCTTTGGAACCTGTGGCAGGGCTGTTTCATGGGCATTCTTAATGCTACTTTGATTTTGTTCTTGTACAGTATTATAACTGGTTTTTTTTTCCTAGCCTTGTATTGCCTGTTTGCCCTTCAGGCTGTACAGATTATAAAATGAGATTTCTCTGCTTCTGGCCACTGATCTACAGTCTCTTTTCTGTCCTCTAATCTGCTGTTCTTTAGTACTTTGATTCTTCATGTTCTTGGGTGGCCTTTCTTATCCCTCTCTTTTGGATTTAGTGTTTTCTCTAGCTTTTCTGAGGCTGCTTTCTCCATGTTCATTGTCTGTTTGGCATCAGCATGATCTGTAGCTTCGCTCTTTCTTCCTTTCATCTTTCACAAGATCTCTGCTGCATATGGTGGCCACCTTTCTTTAAAACTGCTTTAGCAAAAGCTCTTTAAAAAACTTACGCAATCTACTGTCCACCTTCTTGCCTGTTCTTATCTTCACTGTTCCCTCCCCACTATGCTCCTAGTTTGAGATCTGTCAACTCTGCATGATTAAATCAGTGTAAATAGTCTTGGCAAACAGTTTTGGATTCTTATATATTGGCTATCGCTGGGTCCTCAGATTCTGCCCCCCCTCCTCTCTGCTGGGCAACCTGCTCTTTTCTCTCTCTCGGCACCATCTCTTGAGTGCTGCCTCTTTCTCTGCTTTTTCTGTCTTTGTCTGTTGTCTCCAGGGCCTCCACTGTCACATCATACAGTTCTTCCATCATATCTGGCATTTCTGACCTGGTCTTCCTCTCTAGCTTGCCTGCATTTTCTCATTAGTTACAGACGTCCCCTACTGATTGTCAGACTTCTTTTTTTTAAGGTATTTCCTACAGCTTTTCTAATTTTTTCCCTGTCACTTTTAAAAATGTCCTCTAACAACTAAAGCGAACTGTTGGGGTTTTTGTGCTGGCTTGCTTGCTTTCTTCCTTTTTTATTTTGCATATTGACTTCCTGGAGCCATCCTGAAAAACCTTCAGACCATCCCATATGTAGTGCTTAACACCAGTACCATCTGTATTTCTAAAACTACTGAGGACGGTTGAGGTTGCATGTTAACCTGCCTTTGTGATTTGACAGTTAACATGTTAAAGCTTTCTAATGGCCATCATCGTGTATTTCTGAGGTCTTTTAATATGGCTTGTTCCAAGTAGCTTCACTAACAGTTTACACTGTCAGCATGTTGCCTTGAGCTTCCCGTTGCACAGCTTTAGCAATCTTCACCTACTGACATTCCCTTTCCTAAGGCCAAACTTCCCAGGAGATTTTTCTCATGTGACACAATCTTCTGTAAACTGGAGTGCTGAAATCTCTTAGCAAAATTAGTTCATCAGGCTTTAGTACTGGGTGACCTCACTGTGAAACAGCCTCTGAAATATATTTTATGTGTCCAGATTGTCTAGGTAATTCCATTAGTATCATTCTCATGGTAGCTGAGCAGGTAGATTGTCTTATTATCGCAGTGCCTGAATTAAATTCAGGCTAATTTAGTAGATGGTAAACTCTGCTGGCTATATGGGTTCCATGTAGCTCTTCACTTCCATAAACTTCTCTCTGTTTTTAATGTGAACTTTTTTTAGAGAAATACAGTTCTCTTTCTCCTTGTTAACACCTTTGGTTTTTAATTAATACACACAAAATAAGTGCAAATTGAGGTGATATATTTGGTGTACTGCTGTAAAAGTACGAGTGCTGTCTCCCTTTTTGACAAAAAACCATCTTTGAGTTAATGTTTCACTTATTTGATATTGCCACCTGCATTGGGACAGTTAAAATCGATTAAGAATCACAGGGATGGACATGGTAGAAATTTCTGAATAGTGACACTGAGCAATTAACTGGTTTTTATGATAACAGAAAAATAAAGCAGTTGATATTTGAGTTGTTTTATCAAGCATCCTTTCAAAATACGCAGAATTTTTGTTTCCTGAAGTCAAGTAGACTGTAACAACCTAGAAATATTTTGGGTTTTAAACTGGGCAAAAGAGTGATGGAGGAGACTGGGATAATCATAACACTTTTGATACTAATATATTTAATTTTTTTTTTCAATTTGAAATGCTGACAAGGTGAAAGGCGATCTAGGTTTTGTTGTTGGTCATGCCCCAAGAATGCTTTGTGACTGGATTTATTCACCTTCTTCCACTTCAGTCTATGTCATGTAAACAGTAAAAGTCTGGAAACTTAATGTCTAATTTTTCTGTCAAGCTATGAGTTTTAGCAGTAGCCACTGTGTTTGGCTTTTGTTGGTTATATTGCCTTTCATACAAAGCAACAACACTGACATATATTAAGGTTGCTTTTGCAAGCCTTATTTATTGCTTCTGAAGTCCTTCCTAAAGTTTGTCAATGCTGGAGCTTCCTGATGAACAGATTTTGTGACATTACCAGGAAGCTGTCACATCCTTTCCACGCTCCTAGCAGGCCTCTGCTCTTGGAAACGGCTGTAGCAGATGGACAATTTCCACCAAAATGTTTGAAGTTTAGCAGCTGTGTGCTGTGGAATACAGGATGAATAGAAGGTGTCAGGTGACTTTAATTTATAGGCTTGGCTACTGAGTTTTTGTAACAGTATCTGCTTTAAGGGGGGAAAAAAACCTACATGAGTTAGGGGAAAGGAGAGGGTTGCTTTACCAAATCATAAAAATCAGCCTGCCTCCCTGCCCAGCAGAGCTGTGCAGCACTTCTGGGGCAACAAGCAGCAGCTTCTGAGACTGCTGTGAAACGTGGGTTGAATCACTGGGGAGGAGCAGTGATTCCCCGGCTCCCTGTCCTGCCTTGGAAGCATAGGCTTTGAGAGGGACTTTTTACAAGGGCATGGTGTGATAGGACAAGGGGTAGTGGTTTCAAACTGGCAGAGGGTAGATTTAGATTAGATATAAGGAAGAAATTCTCTACTGTGAGGGTGATGAGACACTAGACCACATTCCCCAGAGAAACTGAGAGTGCCTCATCCCTGGAAGTGTTGAAGGCTTTCAGTAACCTGTTCTAGTGGGAGGTGTCCCTGCCCATGGCAGGGTGCTGGAACTGGGTGATCTTTAAGGTCCCTTTCAACCCAAACCATTCTATGATTAAGAGTAGAGAAAACTTGTGTTACCTCAAGATGAGCTCCAGGAAGGATTGTGCCAAGAAGGAGATGTGCTGTTTCCCATTGTGCTCTCTGTATACATCCAGTTTCCCAGGGTGATGCAAGAGGTTAAAGAGAAGCCGTTCCATTTTAGTCCTAGAGTCCCACCGATGAAAATGAGTGTGCTGTCTGCATGCCAGCTACAGCTGCCATCCAGCCTACTCGACTAGATCAGACACAATCCTCACAATTGTGATTAAGAAGTGTTATCACGTAACTTTATGTAGCAATCTCGGTTCCTTGTAGTTGTTCAGAGCAGTGATTCTAGTTGGGATTGTTCACCTGTCAAAGAATTTGGCAATGGAACAATCAAGAAATCTCTCATGGCATCTAATTTGCTGTACCTTTATTGCTTCCCTTCACTGCAGTCTGACTGGTGCACAAGCCCTGTATTGTATGAGCCTCTTATTAGACTGGTTGGTTTGGATGGTTTTGGTGGGGTGGGTTTTTTTGGGTTTTTTGTTTGTTTGTTTTCCCAGAAGAAGTTTTGTTTTCCCTTCTGTTGAAAAAGATATAGTAATTTCTGTGGGAATGTGTTTCTTGATTTTTCTTTGAAATCCAGTATCCTGTCTGATGTAGCTGTGCAGGTATTATGGAAGTCCTCCATCATGATAGTGCTTATGTGATAAATGTTACTTGGCTTAGTATAATAAAAAGCTAGTTACTTCTGTTGTCCAGGTCCTCGCTGATCGTGGTATCAGTTGATTTGTTGTAATCTACTGTGAAGACCTTAAAGATGGTGCTGTAGTTTTAGGTGACAAGAAGGTTTCTTGCTCATGCTGAGGGCGGCAAAATCTCCTCTGAATCCCACTGGTCAAGCTAGCTGCGCCTTACATTCTTTCTCCTAAGACATCTGAGTTTCTGTAATGTATGTCACTGCTTGAAGAAGGGTTGTGTTGGAATGCATTTTCTGCTGTTTTATACACAGTGTAAATTTTCTGTTGTAATACAGCACACTGTATTGCTTGCTAAATTCTTCAAGGGGTGACTTCTTGATCCTATTGTGAAGAGAAGGCTTTTACGTGCAGTGCTGGCAAGTAAGTGTGAGGTGAAAATAAGACAATATTCTTGTGTTCTTTTGTAAGGGGAGAGTATATTCACTATATACTATATATAAGTGAACAGCTTGTTCACTAATTGCATGTATTAATTTCTCAAAAGTTGCTATCTACTGCAGGTATACTCATTTCTTTCACAAGTAGTATCATTTTTTAATATTAAAATAATTCTATCCATTTACCAAAAGAAATAAAAAGAGGAAATAAATGGTTTAACTGTCCATTGTCACATGCAAAATCCTTGATTTGTTAAAAGAACCATGTAGAGAGGAAGCATTTTATCTTAATCTCACCGAGTTCTGTTAAGCAGCAAAGAACCACTACTTTTGTGGTGCAGAAGTCCACAGATCTGGCTCTGTGGTGGGTATCTCCTGTGGAGATCTTGCTCAAGGTTGGAAAAGCTCACACACTGAATCAGTAGGACCCAATTATTAGCTTTTCCCCCCCACCACACCAATGTGTGCGTGCACATGTGCACCATTGCAGCCGCAGTCACTGGTGTCACACATGCTCCTGGCTGAGAGGAGGGCTGGAGCCTTTTAATTTAGAGATCTCTGTTACTTGTGGGGATTATGTTTTGCGTTTAAAAAATTATCAGCTTTCACTCTAAAGTATGACTGTAGAACACACAGCTGTTACTGCATTTTCAAACAAGGTATTTTCAGCAATAACTGTTGTTTTAGCAAGTATTCAAACATTCGTGAAAACCCCCCAAACGAATAAAACCTTTCTTTCCCCAGGCTAAACACTAACTGTGAGCATAGCCAGTTATTCATAAGTAGTCTAGTTCCTTTTCCATTTCACACAGTCATTTAGCAGTACAGTATTCCTATAAATTGATGTATTGCCATGTTGAATGCTTTTTTTGAAGGGGGCCTGCAACAAAGATGCATGTGGTCTTTGTGGAGTACCCTTCCAGCAGCCAGCGTTCTCCTCTTTCCCATGCTGAATGTTTGCAAACCTGACAGCAGGACCTCATCCTGTATGTGCAGTGTTTGCTGATCTGGATTTGTATAATCCTCATTGGAGTTAAACTGTCTCTTTAGAGTTGAGGGGTGTTTTTGGTGGTATTTTGGGGTGTTTTGTGTGGGTATCCTGAGTTATTGAGGCCACTCTGATTTTGTCAAATGCCTTTTTTTTTTTCTTAATTCTGATTCCAGTGAATAGGATTCTACTATATGTGCAGGATTCTACTATATATTCTAGACATCAAGTGAAAACATTGCTAGATACATTTGAACATCTTTAGTCATGTAAAAAGTGAACTAAAATAAATAATCCAAGTGGACAAAAATAAGAAAAAAGGTTTGCTTCTGACTCCTGTTACACAATAGAAAATAATTTAGAATACACTATGTAACTTGATTGCAAGCAATGCTTCTTTTTGTCTTTAGCAGCTCTGAGAAAAAAATGCATGTAGTTCAGCAGTGCTGCTGTTACCAAAACCTCTCTGACTTTGAGCATAGGACAGTGTCTGTCAAACAGGGCCTGTTCGCTTGAGTTTGTTACTCAGAAGATCACAAATTAGAGAGTGCCTTGTGCTTATGGTAATGGACTATGATTTGGGGCATTTGGCTTATTTCTGTTGCAGTCTTCCAACAAGACCTTACATGAGACAGTTAACCTTTCTTTCTCAAGCTGTTTAGGAGCATTTGCAGTAGTTTTGGGTATGAACAAGCCTAGGAAGATCGTCAGAGCCTTAAGGTAATCATCCATTCTTCTTGCTACATATCCCTGTCTTTTTTGTGCATTGAGATGCTTTCGCTTTGAATTTTTCACTTGTCTCTATTTGCTGGCTAATGGGAAATCTTTCTGTCCTTCACTGAGAATGGTAGGAAAGATGTTTTGATAGATTATTTGAATTAAAGTGTTTTAGCATGCACCTGAATTCCAAAATGCTTAAATTTGACGTTGCACTTCCCTAAGCATTATTCCCATTTTGTAGGCTAGTGTGGCTGTTGTAGTCTGGAGGTAGAAGTGGTGTGTAGGTCATTGCTGAAATGTGTGTTACAGCCATCAGAGGTGTGCAATGTGGGCTGATCTTCAGCTCTTAATTGTATTGATAATTCCAAAATTTGCAGAAGAACTTTGTGGGCTTGCTGCTTTGCATGTTCTTGCTTGCTATTCTGACAAACGCTTCATAAATAGATACAGAAACACACTGCTGAATTCAAGTTTCTGTGCTGTGTTTGCTGATGTGTTTAAAGCAAGCTAGCAGAGGTGGAAACCTCTGTTGGGTCCCCAGCAGTGGCGGTGACTCAGCCTTTGGGGGCTGGGTAGCCAAGCTCAGGCTGCCTTGATCCGTGTCTCTTCACTAGGGCTGTAGTGCAGCGCTGGTTTGACTGTCCAGAAGAGGCAGGACCGCTGTGAAGAGGACGACGAATGACACTCCAGGCTTCCATTGGCAGGTTTGTCATTTGTGGTTGCCACTTCCCAGGAGAGGGGTTTGCCTGTGTCTGAGTTGAGCCTTATCTTTGAAATTACTCAGCTTGCCTTTTAAGGACAGCTTGAGAAATTGTGCTGCACTGTGGCAGAGTGACAACCAAAGGAACTCCTTGAGGTAGTTTATAAGTAATGTAATGTAGCAGTTCGCATGCTCTCCTTGTTTGTGTGAGGGGGTGTAGCGCCTAAGCGTATGCCCATAGGTCTTATTCTTCCTTAGTTGTCTTATTCGTCCTGAGCAGCAGCAGGGAATGGCTGCTAGTGAAAATTCAAGCAGTCTTCATGTTGCTGTCTGGTATGGTGAGTGCAGAGTCATGTACATGGTGCTCTCTCCAATCAAAAATGTAAAGCTGGGTTAGTTCAGGTTCTACAGTGTCTCTTAAGTTGGTTAGACAGAAAGTAGATTTAGACATGTCCTGTTTGTTTTTTAATGCACCCTGTAAGAGAGGCTGTACAGTATTATTTTCGGTTTTATTTTTCTAAAGCTTTCATAAAAGGACCTAAAATTGTAGTAATTTTAAAGGACATGCTGTGGTAGATGAACTTTTCAAGTGAAAGGAAGATAGCTTTTACTAGATTTCTCTTGATAATCCTTATTAAAATCCTACTAGTACCGAGTAGATGAAAAACTGGACATGAACCACCAATGTGTATCTGCAGCCCAGAAGGCCAACTACATCCGTGTGGCTGGCAAATTGAGGGAGGTCATTCTGCCCTTCTGCTCTGGAGAGACCTAACCTGGAGTACTGTGTCCATTTCTGGAGTCTCCAACATAAGAAGGACATCGAAGTGCTGGAGTGGGCCCAGAGGTGGCCACAAAGATGCTCAGAGGGCTGGAGCACCTCTCCTACGGAGACAGGCTGAGAGAGTTGGGGTTGTTCAGCCTGGAGAAGAGAAGGCTCTGGGGGGGAACCTTACAGCGACCTTTCAGTACCTGAAAGGTGCCTGTAAGAAATCTGGGGAAGAGTTGTTCACTAGGGCATGTAGTGATAGGATGAGCGGTAATGGTTTTAAACTAGAAAAGGGCAGATTTAGGTTGGATATTAGGAAAAAGCTCTTCAATATGAGGGTGGTAGATCAGTGGCACAGGTTGCCCAGAGAGGTGGTGGAGGCCCCATCCCTGGAGATGTTCAAGGTCAGGCTGATGGGGCTCTGAGCAACCTGATCTGGTGACAGTGTCCCTGCTCATTGCAGGGGTTGGACTGGAGGAGCTTTAAAGGTCCCTTTCAACCCAATACATTCTATGATTCTGTGAATAATGGAGTAACACATAAAAGGCTTCTAGCTAAATGGACAAACCTTCCTTAAAGTTACAAAACATTTTAATGTAGAAGAACATACACTAACTCAAACTCTAAGATTTCTGTCTTTTGTATTGGGTGTCTACTTTGAGGCTGACTTAGTTTTTGATCTTTTGTCTTTCTTAGTCCTCTTTGCTTAAGCTTTTTCTCTGTTTTTTTTTGTCTGTACTTCTGGTATTCTCTCATCTCTGATTGTTTTATGTTTTCAGGAGTTTAGAAGTTTTAGAATATTTCTTTAAGATCAGCTTTATTCTCACCACTATCTGTCTATACACTTTTTTCTTGATTTTAAAGAATTACTTGTTTCAAGGTAGAACTTCCTTTGTAGCATTTTCTTTTTGCTAATTAGTGTGAAGAAATTTTAGTCTTTTTGTCCTTAACATGTCAAATCATGGCCATGTGACAGAAGGGTAAAGAACAAAGGCTGGATTAAAAAAAAATCCCAACCCCCAAATAATATAATAATCTCTAAATACAGCCTTCTAAAATGAAAATTTATTTTCTGAGAATAATCTTGAACATTGTTTTTTATTTTCATATCCTTTGGGTGAGAGGGGAGAGGGGAACAAACCAGCATTTAATTTGATTCTAGCATGTTGTGATAACATACCACTAAATTTCTTAACTACACAGGGAAAGATCACATCAGTTTTGGAGGGGAAACATGCAGTACCAGATTTGAAATGTCATGAGTTTTATTCTTAATATGTTTCTTTCATGGTGCTGTTAGAAACTGCTTTTGGATATAACCGAGGACACTGGCTGGTAGAACTCTTGATGCACCTTTCCACAGTAGGGGTCTTACGTGCCGCCCACATGAATGGCAAGAGAGGCCACTGGGTGAAGGTGTTTTAGGTCACTTCTGCATTAATACATTGAGTGACGCAGCTGTGTGAGCCTTGTGCAGGGCATCCTTTATCCATGACAGAGGCAGCTGGACTTCAACTGTAAAGGGAATGACCCCGATATCTGGTGCCTAATTGGGGTGTGAGGTAGACAGGGCAGGTGTTACAAGGCTGGCTTACCTCAGTGGTGGTTGAAAAGCTGGGGGATTTACGTAGTAGTAAACACAATTGGAAATGCAAAAATAATTATTTATATTTTTCCTTAACTAGTGGCAGATTGATTGTCTCTAATAAAGGTGCTTATTTAATAGTAGGCAAAGTTGGAAGTTAGACCTCTTTCCTTGTATGGGAGAGTGCTAGTTTCTTAACATCTGGGAGCTGCACTATTAAATATCGCTGACTACTGCTTATGCCAGTTTTCCAGAAATTAGAAGTTCCTCCTGGGAATAGTCCTAGGTAATGTCAAGAATCAGTTTTCTGTTCCAACAACTGCTGTGGTAGTGTTTAAGGTGGCATGGGCGGTGTGGTGATGGCTGATCATTTGTTCTTTGGTTTATGTGTGTGACAGCTTTCAATAGCTTCCTGGGCCCTTTGCTGCACGTCTTCTTTATTTTGCAGAAATCTGATTCACACCAATACTGTAGTAAAACCTCATACCCAAATAATTCTCCTCCAAACAGGAAGTCTTTTCTTTGCATTTCCCACTTGAGGAACGCAATGGGCTAATGCCATGTGGTTTTCTTCCAAGGATCTTTTTGGGTTCTGTTTCAGGCTCAGGGTGATGTGGTCAGCATTGGGTTTTCTGCTGCCAGTTGCTGACCTAGACTTCTGGGAACCACTTTCATGTTCAAATTGTGAGCTCCTACCCAGCCAGAGAAGGGTGTCCAACAGATGCTGGACTTCCAAGTTAAAGCACTGTCTATATATGCATAGTTATGCTTTAAATTGAACCTGAAAACAGTCACCAGTACAGCCTCTGAGGCATGGTATAAATGCTTTCTATATGAAGAATTATGAAATAGATGTTTGTTTTCTGTATAATCTGATCCATTTGAATGCATCCCCAATACAATTTATTACCTTTACTTTGCATATGACTAGGTGATAAGTGTAAATCAACATCTGCAAGGATTTTTTATTATAGAAAAGTGAGCAGTAGTGACAATCATGATAGAAGTTTGGGGATAAAAATGAGGCTAAAAACTTAAGAACTATAGAAGCTGGCTCCAAACTAAATGGAACATTTCTGTGCAAGTTTACTAAACCAATAGGAGTTTTGTTTTGACTTGTACCATGTGCATGAAAGCTAATTTTCTGTCTTTCACTTTGCTGCATTGGGGAGATCACTCTACTGTTCTGAGATTTTGTGAAAGATTGAAAGTAACATCTGTAGTAAACGAGGGGTATTGATGGCTTGAAGGATTCTTGTAGAATTCATATTGCTTTTCCTCTTTTATTTTTTTAATACAGGTTAAGTGACTCTGTTTCAAATAGAAGAATTACAGAACCTAGTTGAACCTAGGTGGTACTGAGTCATATTCAACCTTAGAAGAGGCCACTGAGCCCAGCAGAAACTCTTCTGCGTACGAAGTAAAATGTTGTCTCAGTACAGATTCTGCAAGCAGTATGTGGTAGAGGAGTGTCCATTACATGCGCTTTGCTGGACCTACAGTGTCATTGAAGGGATTCAGAAGATCCTTTCAGCAGAACAGTTCACCTTGAAAAGACACCTAAATCCTGTTAATGGATGCTCACTGATGCTTCCTGTGAAAAATAAGCTGGAAATGGAGATAACCAGAAGTTCTATGGCAAATGCCAGTAGAAACCTCACAGGAGTCCTCCAGAACTTAGTGCAAGTGCTGTGTTTTTCTTTTATTTCAGATGTATCAAATCTTTCATCCAAAAGCCTTTCTGAGTAATATAATTAAATAAACTAGCCTGTGAAATACGAGTGAAAATCTTAGCAAACTGACTGTCTCGAGCCCTTCCAGCTCACCCACACTGACCAGTCTGGCTTTGCTCCAAGAGCAGCTACAATTCATAAACTTCAAGAAGCATTAAACACATTGATCACGTTAACTGAGAGAATTAAGGTTGCTGCCTCCTACCATTAGGTTCGGAGAAGGCAGTCAATAGGGTTCTTTGGGACTATCATTTTGTAGTAGTGGAGAAATATAATTTCAGACATCAGTTTATAACCTCTGCCCAACTGTTCTACAATTTTCCATATGCTTTATTTGAATGCCACCCATCAGAAGCTGCCCAAGGCAAGGATGTCCTTTGCTTTTGACTTTTCCTTTCCCCTCTCTGTTGAATACATTTACAATAGCAGTGAGTCAGGATACCCCAACTGTAGCATGGAGCAGAGAACTGTTCCTTCTACAGCTGGCAGTTTTAACGCATCAGGGAAATATGGCTGAAACCGCTTGCTAAAACATCCCCATCCCCATCCCCAGCAAGCCCAGCTGATCAGCACTAGGTATTTGGCAAGGGAAATTGCCCATTCATGTCAGATGTGACTACGTATTAGGTTGCTCCGTAACTCAGTGTCTCTTGTTGAGATCACAAACCTACAGCGCTCGAACAGATGAGGTTTGAGGAAGAAACTGAGTCTGTTGGTTACGCTTCTAAGTCCAGTAACATTGGGCGAGGAACCTTTGATAAGGAATACTGACCAGAGCTGATGGCAGCAACACTTTCACCCGCTTTCAGCATTCTCTAATGACATAGGAACATATAAATATGTAAAATGAGTTACAGCTTCAGACCAAAGGTCCTGCCTGTTGCAGTGGTTAGTGCGCAGTAGTAGGTGCTTAGGAGAGCCACAATGGCATTGTGTATCTCCTTCTGTTTACTCTTCCCATAGTTTGCATTTTATAGATTGTGCTATATTATGTCTAATTAATATCTTAAAGCCTACAAAATTGTAACTAGTTTTGATGTATATACATCACCAAAGAAAAGAGGACACCAGAAGGTACTGCTTCAAGTGCTGCAATTTTTCAGGTCAGTGATTCCTTCTGAGGAGATTAAAGTGTCTCAATGTACAATTCTCGCTCAATTTAACCAGGTTAACAGTACAGAATCTGCAGTCTCTTTTAGATAACCTCATGATCTTCTGTAATGGCATCTTTCTTTTTTTTTTTTTTTTTTAACATAGTTTCAGCACACTGGTAAATGTCGATGATTGTCCTTGAAAGTGCTGTCATAACTACCTATAGCAATTCTGTTGCATGTGTAGGAGATTGTAAATCAGCTTGAGGTTAAGATATGGTTTTCATTCCTTTTATATCATGCAGGTTTTGTGAAGGTGTTTTTGGAGAAATTGATTGAGAAACTAAATTGGTCACTGCCTTGCTGTCTCGCTTGGTAGTTTTAACTGGGAGGCAATCTCTTATTTATTTTTTTTTATTTGTGTGTGTGTATATGTGTTGGTGTTCAACACGTTAAGCCCTGAGGAACACTTTTGCCCTGTGTGCTAACGTGATGCAAAGAAAACACAGTAAACTTACAAGGCAACTGTGATTCTGCTATACCTTTGAGGATAGATTGTAAAAGGCTAAATATCTGTCTCTGAATTAAGGGTACAGGACATGGCTGTTTCGCTCGGTCCAGCTGGAATGTTTTGTGACTTTATTGCCCCTAGCAACAAAACCTGCAGAAAGTCATAGATGAAGCCAGAATGAATGCTAACCTGTTGGAAGCAATCTCCAGAATCAATATTGCTGGTGACAGTTCTGTAAACTGTAGGGTGCATGGATCTGTATCCTGGCTTTACAAAATAATCCATCTATTGACTGCCACTTTAGACTTGCTCTGTATTCAAGACAGTCATGGTCGTGCCTGAGGTGTAATTAGTGTCTGGTATTTGAATTAATATGAGGGGAAATATATTGATTAGGACTTTTCCCTTACCTTCCTAAGAAGGGTAAAGGAAGCATTTTTTTAATCTGTTGAACACTTGCAATGAAATATATTGAAGTTGTTGTTAGACAAAATATGCTGTACTCTTTGATTCCAATACAATGATTTTCATTTGTCTCAAGATGACCAAATAAAACCACATTTATTTAAAAAAAGAAAAAACCACAAAACCAAATAGATAAGTCTAGCTCCAAATACAAATAAACATTTAGAATTTTAGGATTAGCTTCTTTATGTTGACTACTTCATTCAAATTACTATTTAGATTTATACACTTTACAATTTCTGCAATGTTCAGAATTACCTTAGAAGTGACTGTATTATTTGAGTGACTCGAAACACAGAGAAAACATGCAGATTTTCTCTGCTTCCAAGAGAATGAGGGTGGCGGGAATCATAAATGGCATAGAAACCAACTTCATGAGGGTTTTTTACTTTCTTTTTCTATCTTTCCCCCCCTGTAACCAACTTTTAAAAAAGTTTATTTTCTAAATAGTCCAGTAAGGTTAAGAATAGGTCTGTTTCTTTATGAAGTAAAGAATTCCTGTGAGATTTGTCACAGACACTCCTTTTGCTTTTGTATTAGGAATTTGAGGGGGTCTGGACCAGAACGTGAAAGCTGGAGAATTAAAGAATTGGTGCCAGCATGAGCGTAACAAAAATGAAGACAGAGCATGCCAAGGGGAATAAGTCGTCTAAAATCGGAATTTTGTGGACAACTGTGACTCATATGTGTGCATAAAATATCTAAGCCTATCTTTGAATAATATTTGAGAGAGAGGTCTTTGTTAAGGTCTTAAATTTGGAAGTATATCACCTGTAAATGAAGCAGGAAAACCAGGGAAGAATAGGCTTATCATACCTAAAAATAAATTCAGATCGAATCAGATAGATAACAGAACTTACAGCCTATCAGGCCTTCTTTATAGACATCCTAGAGTGTTGAAAATGTCTTTGTGGACTCTTTCCAGAATTCATTCAACACTCTTGCATGAACTTCCATATTTTTCAGGTAATCACGTAATGCTAAACAAGAAGTGTTCAGACCTCATTTTTTGTACAGTCTGTATGGACTGTCTATTAGTTTGAATAGAACTGCTTTTTCAGATGAAGCTAAAAGTTCCAAAGGAAAAGCAAACTATGTAAAACTATTTGACATGTATATTTTTGCAGGAGAGGTGGCAGTTTGATTTTTAAGGGTCACAGTCAGGTTTTACCCCTCCTTCCCCGCCCCCCCCCCCGCTCTTATTTTATGTCTATGTCTTGAAATTTTGTATTTCAAATAACTTCTGTTGTTAGCATTTATCTAGAAGAGTCCTAAAAATAAGAGCGAGCCAGGAAGGGCACTGAGAGCAGCAGCATTTAACCAGAGGAATAGTACTTGCAATCACTAAGTTCACCAAGCATTTCTTGCTCACTGGGTATTTCAATAATAGGGACTACAAAAGAGCTGAAAACACTCCCAGTGCTCCTTCCCATCCTGCAGAAAGCACAAACAGAGAGCGGAGCTGGCAGCCCCAGGATCTCGCTGTGGATGGCCTGAGTGTGGAGGATGCCTCACCAAGCAGCAAGTTCCAAGATCCAGCGTATGCCCAGCTCCTTCCTCCGTTCTTCCCTTCCAACCTGTTGTTCTGGATCTTTCATGGCTTTTCTTTGTAACTTTTGATCCACCTCTTCTGAGTGAACACAGAGTTATCTCCTACTCTAAATTGTTCTAGATAGATTTTTGAGATAGCTGTAATAGTCCCTCTGACTTCTCCAGAGCTACTGTCTGTTCTCTGTTGTGCTTCTCCATGGTCCCTCATGCTTAAGGGAAGGAAGATAGTTTCTGATGGCTTTTTTAATGACAGAAGTTGGTAAGTACAGTGTATGTATGCCCTTTAATTTTTTTATTGCCTGATTATAAATCTAGACCGAATGGTGAATGAAGTACTTCAGAAGTTTGTATGGCTCTATAAATTAAAATTAAAAATTCTTGAAAGGCACAGAGAATGCAGTGATGGACATCGGTTTTGTGTTTCAAAAGAGTTTACATCTGTTAGTAAATTTAAATTATGAGTTAAATGGTTTTTAAATTATCGTATGTGAGGACATATCCTTTACATAATTACTTTAAATGCTTTTTATAGCTTCAAGATTTATGTTGGTAATCACATTGCTACCTGGCAGTTTGCATGCTCTAATCCTGAATTTCTGATGGCTTTCACCTTGTTGAAAGGTTGATCTTCTGTTAATTGGTAAAGATAACTTCAGTAAAGAACAGTGCCCTAGCAACTCTAAAGCAGTTTGATGTGCTAACAGCTATAAGCAATGAGTGTTTTCTTGAAACAATTTAGTGACTCAGTTTTTATTCTGAAAGTAATAGCTTTAATAAGATGCTAAGCACTACTGGGCCTAGATTTCACAATCTATTGTAGATTTCACAGTCTATCACAATAGGACATCATTTCCTGATCTGAAAGTGTAGTAATTGATTAAAAGGTGCTAGGGGGTCACAACTATCTTTTTGTTTTGCGCTCATTAAAATCCTTGCGTAATAAGTAAATGTATGAACACTATTTGTGTTGTATGGATGAAAATGATCCAGTTCGGTCTTTGGAAGTGTTGTAGGGCCCTGGAAAATTCTGCAGCCAACCTGGATGACCATCTCTGCAGGGTGTCAGGCACACACAACCACTTGGCTTTGGCTATATAAAGCTGGTTTTATTTTTACGTGGTCACCTGAGTGAGCCCTGTGCCCAGAAGTGCAGATTGCTCTTCACCCCGCCTGACTGCAGGATATGGTAATTGGACTCCAGGGAGTGATGCTAGGAGAGGTGCACAGCATCCTCCTAGCCTTGCTGGGCTTTTTTTCCTTAGCAGTGGGCAGGCAATGCTGCTTTTCATAGCTGAGTGACAGTCATGCTAGAAGGTCTTACAGGAGCTGCTGAAGTGAATTCTCCCAGCTAATAGCTTTGAAAAGCAGTTCAGCTCATGGGCATTATACGCCATTTCCAACTTTGGTTTTTATTCCTCCCTAAGCCAAGAGAGGTGAAAGGCAGTACACTTTAAGTATCAGATAAACCTTTTGTTTCTTAGGGTAGCTCCCACACAAAGTTTGCAATAGCAATATGGGCTCGCGCAGGTGACCTCTGGCAAACCGAGCCGCTCGGTGTCTTGCCCTTCTGTTGGTGGCTGCTCCCCTCGGCGCAGGGTGCCAGAGCAGCATGTGGACCCATGCCTCTGGCACCTCGCTTGGCAGCGTGGCGCAGTACTGAATCAGCGTGATCACCGAATCGTGGCTGAACCAGTGTGACATACGGCAGCACCACCTTTCATGCTCCTGGAAGGTATTTGACTTTTCCAGAAATTTGTTTATCTTCTCTGAAACAAATTTGCTTTTAACATCTATCTGGGGTATTTAAAAGGTTTCTTCTTTTAGGTACCCAGATATATTACTTGTATATCATGCTTGCTACTGTAAATTATTATTTCTGTACAATTAATTGTGATGTGTTTTATGCTGTACAGAACACATTTCTATTACTTTTATATTGGGTTTTTGTCCCATGTTTGATGGGCTAAATGCGTATGTTTATATGTTATATGCAAGAGTCTGTCGCTAGTGGCATATTTAAAAGGATGGAGGGGAAAATGCTCGTGACTATCCTCTGATCAACCCTGGTCAGTAATTTAAATATTTTCCATTAAAGTGAGCTGATTCTGGGCGAATTTGCTCTACTTTTCTTCCTTCCAAGTAGCCCTGCTGTTAGGTTTGGAAAGTCCTATACTGTAAAGTTGGCACCCTGGAAAAATAAAGACAAAAACCACAAGAAGAAGTTCAAAAGAAATACAGACTAAGAATGAAGTTTTCAAGCTACGTTCCAAGGCAAGGACTTTTCATCTTTATACCTTTGAATTGTGAATCAAGGCAGTAAAAGTTACTACTAGGTTAAAGTTTAAATGGCATAGAAAAGGTAGAAAAAAAGATTAAACATATTCTGTCTGGACAGTGGAACAAAGACTTTGAATCCTTATCTATGCACCTGTCTATTGAGTATCTAAGTTCCAGGAGTCCCACAGAGGACATGCAATGAGCACTCTTATTGTTCGTATTAAGAACTGAAGTAATTGAAAGGAAAAGTAAGGTAAGGAGAATCAGAAATCAGATGCGACTGCCTGTATGGTTAAAAAATAATTTAAAGGGAAAGTGACTATCAAGCAGTTCATATTATGGAAATCTGACCATTGAAGATAGAATAAAAAATCTATTATTCTTTGAAAGAGTTTTTCCTCTCGAAGTAAGACTTAAATACCATTTGAAAACCAGTAATTTTCACAAAGTGCCTTACTGGCCACTTGTAAAAGAGCAATTCAAATGCGTGTTTTTTTGATTCTTTGAACTTATGTCTGATGGCTGGATCTGAGCCATGGGGAATTTTTGTTTTGTTTTTATTTTTCCTGTAGAGATGTCTGTTTTGTAACTTTTTTTTCAAGTTTGAGAATTATACAGGTCTAAGTAGGCATGTTAAAATGACATGCTCTGTTTACTTTGGTTCCTGTTCAATACAGATACCTAATTCAAAATTGATGTGGCTCACTCATCTGTGTTGCTAAGAAGGTAATAATTATAATAATAATAATTTTAATATTTTATATTCTGACTTAATAAATAGTGATATCTCCCCAAATCTGGGGCTTGGGGCTTTTTCAGTTGTCCTTTCAATTCATTCAATTGGTAACCCTACTGTGTATTATATGGAAGGTGGGTTACTAGCTTACGTATGTTAAAGAAATATATACATTTTCTTAATTAGATTAACACTGAAATCAGAACTGCTTTAAATTGTAGTTTGTGCAGAACTTCTAAACTCTAGATCAGCACTATAGCTTCCCTTTCATTATATGATTGGATATGTGTGTGGGGGAGGAGGATAGGTAATAATTACGTACTGGTGGGGAAAAAAATGAACTTACCGAAGAGAGAGGAAAATTCTTTTAAAAATAGATTTAATACATAGCTTTTATGTAATACAGCTATTCTGTGCTCAGCAGAAGCTCAGCAACTTGCAGAATTACCTATTGTCATGGCACTCACTAAGATTTATAAGATATCTGGGAATATATTGTGCCTAGGATTGATATGAAGTGTTACAGGTTGTGTAATTATCAGATGGTAAGATTTTATTTATGTTAAATATCTCCAATGCACAAGGGAAGTTTGCGCCCGGCTTTCCTATTTCTATCACAAAGGTATTTCCTTTTTTATTTGAGACCCTGGAACTTACCCACTCCAAAGCTGAATTCTGGCTTTGCCATCTGTGTTTCTTGACAAGGTTCTCACACTGCATCCAGAGAAATTTGGAATGTCACTTCTTGGGAACCAGTGAACCCAGCAGATGCTTTCTGCAACATTAGGACAGGCTTCTTAACATCAGATGGGCTTTATTAATCAGTCCAAAGAGGTCTTTTCTGTCAATGCTGACATTATTTGCATGTCTGACCCAAAGCACAGTCTGTCCAGGCAGTGGTGGCACATCTTTCACTCCATGCTGATGCTTCAGTTTGCTTCATGCTCTGGACAAGCTGTTCTCATGTGCTTGTCTTCCTTGGCTTCCTGGACTTGACCAGTAGTGTTTTACCATTCATTTTCAGGTTTATCTTCAACTATGTTAAGTCATTGTTCTTTACACTTCCATGTAATGATCTATTGTGGACAGCAAATATCCTGATTTGCAGAGAAGAAATTAACCCTAATACTGTTAACTAAACAAAATATAGGAGTGTGCACATAATTTTATTTTTGTGTATAGCCTTTCAAAATAACATGTTCTCTACACATCTCATCTTTGAAAAAGTTGCTGAGCAGGATCATTCCTTCAGTGGTCAAGGATGGCCTAGTTACCTCTTCTTAATATAAAACCTTGCTATATCTTTAGAACTTCAAACACGAATCTTTATCAATAAGCCAATTGCATACACAAGTGTTGTATGCTGCTGATATACTGGATTTCACAGAATCACAGAATGTTAGGAGTTGGAAGGGACCTCGCAAGATCACCCAGTCCAACCCCCCTGCCAGAGCAGGATCACCCAGACCAGGTCACACAGGAACACATCCAGGTGGGTTTTGAATGTCTGCAGAGAAGACATTCATTGGCTGCACATCTTCAGACCACCGGGACAAAAATGTACCTGTGTATGTCTGGCATTTCCTGGGATGTATTATCTGGATACCTGGAAATCTTGGCTGAAACTAGAATATGAGATGACTTTGCTTTTCTGTCTGAAAAAACATATACATGAGAAATTTCAGACATGTGATAGCCTTTTTTATGAGACCAACACGCTTCTCACAATTTGCTCTCCCAGCCAATAATATAGCCTGTTTAACTTTAGACCTTGTATGTCTATGCTCTACAGACCATTCGTGTATACTCCTCTGCAGACCATTCGTGTATACCCATGCTCTACAGTCAGGGCGTTGCAGTTCAGTGTAAGCGCAGTGACTCTACACATGGCATTACAAATTCCTCCAGCAGGCACACAGCAAGCCACCATCTCGCAAGGGGCAGAGCCGTGTGTGAGGAGCCTTTTGCTTGGTGTCCCAGATGGCATTTCATCTTATCTGCTCACTGGCAGCGTGTGCTGAAAGGTGCCAGTCTCATTGCTTAATGGTAGGCAGCTCACTTAAGATGTCACCTTTTGAGATAACCATTGTACTCGTTCATCCTGCTCTGACAGATCCTCATTAGGCTGAGAAATGTGTTCAGAAGCCACTTACTGCTCCTTACAGTTGCCTCTGCATGGTCAGTGGAGCCGTGCTGGCTCTGAGCTGTTGGAGGCTGGTTTGTTTGGGGTTATGGTGGTTTGCAGGGGGCTGAGGAAGCACCTGGGGCCCCAGGGTGGTAATGCCATGAGAGCATCAAGGAGGGATTAATGATCTGAAGCATTAATAGTGAGTAAAGGTTAAAAAGAAACTGATGCAAAGAGCTGTGGGCTATCTGACAGATGCACAGGCTGAAGATTGCAGTTACATGATCCTTGTGAGGTTTTCCTCTTAAAAGTTCTTTGAACGATATTGATCCACTGGAGTGATTTGATGCCAGTCCAGTGCTTTGCATCGTGTTATTGCAGTGATTTTTATGCTGTGCTGAATATCCTAAAATGTGCACTAAAAGCTTTTTAGAATTTTTTTTGTCTGAAATACTCTCTTAAAGAAATTTAAGAGTATGTATTTGTATAACTTCATGCATAAACCTATATCACTGAACATTTTTAATGTGGAAAAAGGCTTCAGTACAGAAATTGTACTACTCTGTTAGGTTAAATGATTATTTGTAATCATAAAATGAAAAACCTCTTGGTTCTCCATTATAGGAAGACACATATCATGATTACAGAGAAATCAAACAAAACTGCATTTTCATACAGTATTTCTAATTAACCTATGTGTGCCTGTGACAGAAAACTGGATTTCTATTAAAAACAAACCACACAAGAAGTAAAACTGTTATTTGAAAATGATTGATATGAGCAAATAACTTCATTTGTTCTGTGTAAGTATTCATTTTCATTTAATGAAGGCTTATTCAGATAAAAATGTCTTATCTAAATTATCTTTTTGTCTCAAGATTTCAACATGGGGCTATTGATATTATAAACATGATGCAGCTGAACTGATAAATTTCATTGTTAATGCATATTGCATATGCAATGTGTTGAAACTAAAGATGAAAAGAAGTTGAATAGATACTTCACCCAGCCAGCTGAAATTTCTTTTCTGTAGTATATCCTATGTGCTATTCACCTGTAATCCTGCCAGATCTTAGAAGATGAGCATAGACATCTGGGATGTCCCTTAGGATAAATGTCCTGTGCAAGGCATTTAGATGATGCTCAAGACAAAATTGAATGGTACTCTCCTTCTAAACAGTGCCAAGAATAGTGTTAGGAGCCAGTGTGTAGCTGGAGTGCTGACTTCGGGTGATATGTGAAACTAAACTCTTTAACATGTGTGATAACTATAGATTTGAGGCTGCTTCACGTACAGAAGGGATGTTACATCTCCTCACAGGCCTGGCTTGTTAGTCAGCTTGGGAAATTACATTCTTATCAAAATTCCCCATGAAATTCAGCTGGGATAAAATATTAATCTCTTCCTGTCCTAAACAGTTTGTGTTAGTAACAAGCTGCTGTGCTTCAGCTCCTAAGGACTTGCATTGCATTAGGTTATTAGATTATTATTTTGTGTGCCATTCAATATTTTCAGATGAAAAGCATTTGTTTGCATCTTCTTCCTTACATCATCCAGTCTGAAATGATGAACTCTACAGTCTTTTCAAACTTGAGACTTCACATTGGGTTACGCAGGAGCAGGTATGTATTTAAAACACAGAGGGATGATATGTTGGCCACAATTAAGGAGATAAGAGGAGGTTACCCTCATTTGTGGAATATAGCATGCCACCTCCTGCTATAAAAAAGAGAAAGTGTGTATGCCTTGTCTTTTTAGCCTGACTTTCTTTCACGAAGTAAATTGGAGCTAGCAGATTAGGTTGTTGTCCTCTAGTGACTTTAATAAGTCTCCTGAGCAGAGTAGTTTTGCCCTATGTACCATAATGAACATAGTGTAATTAACCATTGGAACATCTTGCCCCAGTAGGTTCTCTGTCACTTGAAGTCTTGATTTAAACACTGTTATTTCCTTGAGACACATGTTCTAATGTATCTCAGATCTAGAGAGCTCCATAGAGGTGTTACTGAGTGAAAGTCTATGTCCTTTTTCATCAAAGACCTCAGAGTAAATAGTCAAAATGTTTTTAGCTTAAAGCACATGTGTGGCCATATAAAGATATAATTTCATGGGCTCATCTGTCACACTTGGACATCATGTCACTGATATGCTTTTTCTTCAAGGGTGCTGCAAAACAAGATACTGGAGTCTTTGCCAATTAATGATTGGAGGGTTCCATCAGGCCGTATCTCATTAGTTGTCTTCTAGGACTCCTGTTTCCAGTGCTTTCCTTGCTTCCTGCTTTAAAATCATCTCTGCCTCTTCTTTCACATGGATGAGCTTTTCCACAGATTAAAAAATGCCTCACATGCTTCTGTATAGCATAGCTTGGACTTGGCAAAAGATGTACCATTATTTATTAGTCTTCACTTGCTATCTTGGCAAGATCTGCATTTTCACGAGTTAGCAAGCTATTTCCTGATCCTGAAGGATATTGCCATTCTAGAGGAACAACACGTAGGATCAGCTCCGTACACGGTCAGATTTGTCATCTTTCTAAAGATTTTCCTTTTAAATGTGCAGAGTACTCCAGGGGGGTGACATACACTGTGTAGCTGCATCACCGAAACAGAGCAGGTACCAGTGATGGCCTCTTCTAAAGATACAGTTATAGGCAGGGCTACTGGCACAGCACACATCTTGTTCCAGAGTTCTAGAGAGGTAGCTGTAGGTAATGCTTTCAGATCCCACCAGAAGAAATTTATCACTGAAACTGGCCTTTTATTTGTATCACCAATTAATGTTGGATCTATGTAGAAAATTCACTCCATAATACACAGTTAGAATTTAGTACTCTGCAAAATAACTGATGACAGGAGCATACCTGAATGGATTTATTTAGGTTAAATTGTGCCATGGGAGTGGTTGGAAATTATGGGTTGTTTGAAAGCAAAGAAAATTATATTATAGGGAAGGAAGATTTGCAATAAATTAAGCAGTTGCATGTATAAAGTAGAAGTTTATAATTTGTCTGTGGGGAACTGTTTGTACAATAGGGTTGTGGATTCTTGTTGTGGGTGTTTAAGCATCCATTTTAGGGCATATACAAAAAATTTGAGATTGCTGGTCTTTTCCTTTCGTGATGCAAGTGAAGAATGCTGTGCTCTGCCCTGTTGTTGTGCTGGCATTGGTGGATACCACGATGGAAGCGCTGTGGTTTTCTTGCATTTAAGTGCCTGTGCGGTTCTGAAGCAGCCTGCGGTGCTTTGTTGTCGTTAGCCTCACACAACACTTGGGGCCAAATTTTGAATGGCTTATGCATTTAAGAGACATTTTCCTTATTTTTCTAAATGTTTAATATTGTTCCACGATGCTATTTGTGAATTGTATTTGTTTAGTTTATTATTACTTTTTAAAGAAAAACACTTCCAACCTGATAGTTGAGACCTACGTTTTGCACTTGTCTGATCAGATCACGTAGCATGTGTGTGCCTCTGTGTAGTTCATAAAATAAATGATATAATATATTGTCATGTCTCTCTGTTTTCTGGAATTTGACTAAAGCACACGACTTCAAAGGTGAGGCTAGGCTTGTCTTTTGTGTTCGGAGAGGGTGACTAAACTATTGTGGCTGGCATTTCGATGGGAGACTTGTGAGGTTCGTCCTTTGTTTTAATCTTTAAGTGCCTCAGGAGTCATCCATAAAGGATATCCCAGTGGGGAAGTTGAGGTCTTTTGGGCAGTTGGTGGACAGGGCAGACTAAAAATTCTGGAAAAATCTGCAGATCTCCTTTCAGGATTTCCACTTTTGTTCCCTTTGGTTAAAATAAGTCTTTGAAAATGGTGCTGTGGAAGTGGGTAAATGAAAGAGCACTACATGTGGGGCTAAGGAATGGTGATGTTCTTTTGGGAGTTCAAGGCATTCATATAGTTTGAGAAAGAGAGTGGGGAGCTCAGTATTTGATAAAATCTACTGGAGCCCTCTAATTTGTTGGAAATAAAAAAGGAAAAATGGAAAAAAATTTAGGTTATTCCCCTGTTTAATTTGCTAGACTGGCACTAATTCTGCAGTTCAGTTACTGTACTAGTTAATTTCAATATCCACTCTGCATTCTTGAATTCAACAGGGGAGAAGGTGGATGCTGAGGGCAAAAGGGTACAGGATTGGAGGGGGTTTGAGTGGAGCTATGCAGCAAATAGTGCATACCCTTTTCACAGCTATACCTGAACACAGCTCACGTCACTTTTTTTTTCATGAGGTTTTTAATTGTAGGATTGTTTTGCCACTTTAGTGAAGCCTCACTGAAATAATTTTTTCAAAACTAGATGGAGATCTTCAAACAGAAAAGCTAAACTTACAGGCACCAACACAAATAATACAGAAAGTCTTTTCTGACAGGTTCTAATTTCAAAGTTACTGCATGCTACAAGGCTACTTGAACTTGAAGCAGGGCAGAAGGCAGGTACTCTGGAGATAGTGTCAGCCTGTAGCCCCCGTTTCTCATTCAGGCACTGTTTCCTTTGCAAGGTGAAATACGGTTTTGCTTAAAGATCTTTGCCTTGCTCTATAACCAGCTTTTTGAGGAATCACAGGCAGACTTCCATTTCTGGCATTGACTTATTTTTAAAGACATTGATTAAACTTCCCAAAGCACTGACACGAGTTGCATTTCCTATTAAAATATCAACAGAAGCCTCTGCTTCTGAAAGATGGTCAGGATGAGGCCCCTAAAAATGCACCGTATATGTCTCTGTGCAAGCAAACAATGTGCAGAGGACTGTTTCAATATTTTTGAATAGTCTTTTGAGTAAAAACTAGTTCAGTTAAGTACCTTAGCTGTCTTCTGTGGGAACATTTGTTTTACACAATAGAATTCCCTCTTACAGTTGCCTCTTTTCAGAGAGGTTCATTTAATATTTGTCCGTGGTACCACCAACTGCAGTGCTTGTTGAATGGTCAAGAAGGAAAAGTGCCTGTTCTGAGCAGATTACAATCTAAGGACGGACAGCTAGACAGATAATATAAATGACACTCCATAAAAATGCAGAGGAAAAAAGGGTTTGCTGGTGTGAGGGGGAGGAGAGACACTTCAGCATGGCGAAGTCATATTTTAATCACTCCGAGGAGTAACAACAGGTTGCGTTATGGCAGGTCTTTTATTTAATGTGGTGGGGGTTTTTTGTTATGTGACTACCATAAAATTTATTTATATGTTTGTGCATAAGAAACTGCATACTTTCCATATAATATGTTGGTTGTCCTTTCATATTGAAAGAAGGTGGGTTTATTTAGAAACTCTAAATCTCACGCCAGTCTAAAACCTGCCCAAATGGCATTTGTACTGGTGACTTGCTTGACAAGGGTTCTTTGTGAAGGTGCAAATGTGCAGCAGCCTCCCTGCTGTACAGTTAAATTTTCTGTGCATAAATCATTTTAGCAGATTGGGCCAGCGGAGAATTGCTTGTAGTGCATTGTGTGTGATTTAATATTATGCCATATGCAATGCTGGAACTTAATTCCAAATCCCCCAAATGGTGTAACATGTATCAAAGCTTGAGACCAGACTGTGTTTTATACCTAGAAGGCTGGCAGTATCAATGCAAAAGTGCTTATGACTCCTTAAGCAATTAAAAATCTTTTGTTTCTCATAAAAACTTTTTGCCATGGTCAACTGCTGACCCAGGACCAGACCTGAAATTCTGTTAAGATTCAGACCTGCTTTCCTGGGGAAGGAGTTGGGCTGATGTGAGAGTTTCCCCTTGCACTCAGTTTATTTCCTGTTAAAGTGATTGTAGACTGGTAGTAAATGAATCATAAAGGACATGTGCTGCACATACAGAGAACAGGAGCAACAAGAAAGTTTCAATGAAGATTTTGTTAAATTAAAAATCGTAAAAAGTTGTATTTAAAATTAAGTAATTCAGATTTCATTTCTGAAAACCCAATAGATTCATTCAAAAGAGAGTGGGCAATTTAAAATACATATATTCTTAAGGAATCAGGCTGGAACCACATAACCTCTGTAAGATTAAAGCAATTTTGTGTTCTTAACTGAAGCTGGTACTGGAGCTGATGAAAGATTTCCCTTTTTCTGTCCTCTAAGCATGTGAGGTGATTTTTCTGGGAGGTACAAGAAAAAATGAATTTTCAATATCGGGCCCATCAAACTTTCTAAAATCATTAATTGTAAGGAATGGACTCTGGTTTCAGTTTGTCATCTGAGTCTGCATGAGAACTGGATTAAAATGTTAAAAATGCACCTTTTTGGGCTGTGGCTGATGTAAATGTTCTTAGTCCTCATGTTTTAAAATTTGCTGTTGGATTTACAGTAGTCATAAATGGTTTTGAAGAGGCTTGCAAACAAATTTCAAATCCTTTCAGTTAGTGATACCAAGGTGAATTGAGTGCCAGCTTTAATAAGAAGAACAAATTCCCGTTGTCTTAATAATGATCTTGCTCCTGGGCTGGCTGAATGCAAGGTCATCGAGTTTCACTGCTCTTCTGCCCCGATGAACAGCAACCTGCCCCTGGTAGAAGTGGTTCCTTCTGGCAAGATATGGAGGCACTGGGCAGGATGTTTTGGTAGCGCTGTGGGGGAGCCCTGAGGGGAGGCAGCAGTGCTTTGGGTGCCATACAGCATCTCTCGGAGCAAGGTGCTCAGCAGCTGATGGACTCTGTCCTTGCAGGAGCTGGTATGTCACAGGATGGCAGGCTGGTTGGGGTGGGAAGGGACCTCTGGAGGTCATCCAGTCCAGCCCCCTGCTGGAGCAGGATTACCCAGAGAAGATCACCCAGGAATACATCCAGGGAGGTTTGAATGTCTAATTTATAAACATTAATGAGATCCCTCTCAGTCTTCTCTTCTCTTGAGAGACCTTTATCTTTCTCTCAACCTTCTCCTGAGAATTTGAGAGGGAACGTCCTTGCTAATGGTCTCCCTACTAGAGCAGCAGAGGTTGGATAGTAACTGTCTGGAGCCATGGAGTGTTACTTCTTGTTTGTTGGGGGTTTTTTCCACCTTTCTGTTTTTTTGTTAGAGCTCCCATGTCTTTAACCTAACTGAATTACAAACCATAGCTTTAATGATTCATTTAGAGTACTTTTTTTCTGATGACTTTGTGGGGATAGAGAGCCTTAGAAAAGAGGTTAATCTCATTATGGGAGAGTTCCCAGAGATCAGCTGCCCCAGGCTGAGAAGTGCCCTCTCCCTGCCAACATACAGCATGGCACCTCTTCTCTTGAAGACAGAGAAAATGTCAAGTGGATCATAGTGCAAAACCAGGGCCTTTACCTCTTCTCTTCTGGCAGGTTACAGCAGCACTGAGTTGCTTCTCTGTGAATCTCTGGAGTGCGAAGTCCTCTGGTGGAGGTGCTGGAGGAGCCCCTGTCAGTTGACTGTTTGGCAGATGGGAGAGAGCTCGCACAGGGAGGTGAGGGTCAGTGACCAAGATCTTTTGCTTTGCTGTTCTCGATACAAGCACTTAACATTGGGAAAAACCTGATGATTGCATGATTGTTCATTTTTAGTAAGACTATTTTTTTTTCACTTGCACACCTTTTAGCCTCTGTTTTCTTGGTGAGATTCAGTGGGGAAATGCTGCAGAAGAACAAATAGGTTTCTAACATAAATACTAAATCTGTCTTATATTTTTTCTCCCATTCTTTTTCACTTCTTTTCTTCTTTCCTGTGCTCAGTTTACATAGGATTTTTTTTTCTGTTTAGGTAGAAAGTTACAAGAATGGACTTCTGTTATTATTTATCTCAGAGGCTGGAACAGGCTGCCCAGGGAGGTGGTGGAGTCACCATCCCTGGATGTATTTAAAGAGCGGGTAGACGAGGTACTTAGGGATATAGTTTAGTGGGTAGACAGGAGCGGTTGGATGTGATGATCTCAGAGGTCTTTTCCAACCGAGCGATTCTGTGATTCTGTGATCTCGGTTTCATCATAATTCACTTGCTGCTCTATTTAATGTATTTTTCAACAAATAATATTTTGAAAACAGTAGGCACAGGTAATTGTTTCAAGTCTTCCTTTCTTGAAATGTATCAAAATAAAATGCCTTAAACACTTCACTCTTTCAGCCAGGTGGAAAATGTTGTACGTTTTATTTTGATTCTAGCCAAACTGTTCAATATTCAAAGGATGGTATAGAGAAATGTGGAACGTCCGAAATAAGGTGAAGCTGTATATACTTAGGAAGTGTCCCTTTAAAAGGGCACTTCTAAGATTCAATCACAATGATTCAGCAAAACCTCTATGTTCTGCATCTGTGTATGTTAAAAATCAGGCTGGATTCCTGGATTTTTGTTATTCACATGAAATAACATGTGAAAGATGTTTTCAGCAGTGCTTTTCTATTGACAGTGTTTCCAGTGATCTTACAAACTTTATGAAATTGTTCTCCTTTGAAATGTTAGATTTCTGTAGCACGAGGTACGTTGGAGGAGGAGGGAAGATATCTTTGACCTAGTGCAGCAGTTGTGTAGTCTGGGAGTTCTCATTGAGAAAATGCTTGTTTTAAGTGCTGCACTGCACTCTTAAGGATGGCTTCACGTGTAGCAGGTGTGTGCTTTGGGATATCCATTTTAAGGACAGCACTTGATCATCATGCCTTCTTTTAGTCACTTTTTTCCCTCCCTGTCAGCTCAGGTGTTGTTACCAGTGTCATGCCAGCAGCGTACCCTGTTGCATTGCAGGGAAACTGTCAGGTTTGATCCCATGTAAGCTGTTTTCTTGCATTGATGTGCTGCTTTGTCCTGTTGTAAGTGGTAGCAATTCTAAAGTCTGTTTCATCCTCCTGAGGAACAGTCAGGTACCTGTTACTGGAAACTGAAAACTTGTATGGAAAAGTAAAGCACGCTTTGAACTGCAGCAGTGTACATATAAAACACACACATGCACATAGAAATGTGGCATTTATACTGTCTCCACTATTGTAAACAAGAAGTAAAGAATACCTTACTCTGTAATTTCACTGGTCTAAAGAGCTGGTTAGCTCTATAGAGCTTTTTAATTCCTAAACTGCAATTGAGAACCTGTAATACAAACAGAAATATTCCCAAGGGACTGCACGTATTTCAGTTGAAAGATGTCCTACGAAAGAAGCAGCTGTTCGCCTCTAATGAAGCCCCTTGGCTTTGCCATTGTCGTCTTAATATATCCAGCCAAATTGGCTCTACAGGCGTGTGGTTAGGTACAGACTCGGCAGAAATCCTTCCTCTGGGCCACACTAGGCCTTTTGGGATCTGGGCAGCTGACCCAGCATGGTGGGAATACCGTGCTGCTCATGAACTTCAGTATGAATTTAATTCTGAAAGGGAGATGTGGCCTATGAAGAAGTTATGATAAAGTTTTGGGCTAGCTGCAGTTCCCACGAGGCATAATTGGGGGAGTGCAGCCGTGAAGATAGTACAGGTGGTTTTTCTGAGTCCTGCTGTGGCTATGAAACTGTAGCATCCTTAGCAGGCCAGCATGTGCTCTTATGTAATTCTTAGATACATCTGAATGATGCTCTTCAGTTTTGTTTTTCAAATGTATTGCATAAGGTATTTGGGAGGTCGTAGTTCATCTGCTGAGAGTCAGTCCCAGTTCCTGCACTCTCACGGGACGAGGGACAGGCTCGTCTCCTCACAGAGTTGCAGCAGCGACGGTGGGGTTCTCGTGTTTGCTGGAGTCTGCTTGCATGGGTCTGATTGCCACCTGTAAATTAGGTGGTGTTCCAGCCTTCGCCCCAGACTTGACACGGTGCCGACTCATCCTGGTATTGAAACCTGTATGACATTTCAGCCGTGTGGCTCTGAAATCTGCAGCCCTCCCTGTGAAATAAGCTGTTAAACTGCCAGGTTTGGGGGTTTTTTTTAAGACTGAGGATCTGATAAATGGCAAATTGCAGAGCCTGCCTAGTGTCTGTCTAGTACACTTGTTGTTCCAGAATGCCTATAAAGTTATAACACAGTTGATTTACTGCTAAGAGACCGTAGCAGATTTTTAATTGCAGCCTGTTTCTTTAGGAAGTTCATAGCAAAACAATTAGAACTTTAAAATGTAAACTTTGAAATCCTTTCAAGTGGCCTGGAATTTAATCCCATCTTCCATTTTTTTTTCCTTTTTTCTTTTTTCTTTTCTTTTTCCCTTTTAGTAGTTAAAGTAAGGATTAATTTGCTTGGAGAAAGCTGTGTGTGGGTGAGAATATGTGGAATA
>NW_010198201.1:30545-32694 GCF_000695765.1 Mesitornis unicolor
CCACTCTTGCAAACTTGAAGCTGGATATCTTTAATTCCAGGAAACCGCTTGCAGCAGTGTTTTTGCCGTTGACATAGGCAGTCATCAGACAATGCTCCTGGCCTGTGCCTTGCCCACCCAGAAGTGCTAGGTTACTGTTAAGGTGGCCTTTGGGTATTTAAGATCCTTAACTGTAGGCATTGAGTATCATCTGTGTTTTCCATTTTATTGGTAATTTGTTCTCTGAAACCACCTATTTCTTCTGCTTTTTATTTCACAGGTAATTGCATGTTGGCACTGAGGTGAGTAAAAGTTAAGAGCCTTATTCTCAGTGATCTTAGTTTTTAGACCTATCTAAATTGAACAGGAAATCTCATGTAAATTCTTCTTTACACTTCTATTTTGGCTGTTTTCTGAACTATTTCCATATTGTTCTTTCCAATATGAGAGGCGTAGTGCTATCACAGTGTCTCTGGGTTAGCTTATCTGGTTGGTATTGTGGTCACCAGCACAAACCAGGAAAGTCTGATGTCTGTGTATCTGAGGGGGCAGACTTAGGGGTCCCTGGCTCCTTGCAGACTTTTTTTTTTTTTTTAGTATGTCCCTTTATATTTTCTATCATGAGGGCTAAAAGCTTTCTGTGTACTGTGTCAGGGTGAGTCCATTCCACCCTGAAGCAATGTACTACTGCGGGCTAACGCACCTCTTCGTATTGCAGTCTTGCTGCCTCCTTGCTTCCAGATGGAGGCTGGGAGAACCCTGAAATTTGGCTAGAGGTATAAATGGCTCCATCTTTTTTTTTTTTCCTTTTTTAAACTTAATTAGTATATGTGCTTTTAAATGTTTGAGTCCAGAGTTTTAATATTGACTCTGTGGTTTCATGAGAACAGTTTTACAATCTGGTTCTATACATCTCAGAATTTCACAGTTGCTGGACCTGTCAGAAGAAAGCTGTGAAGTCTGACTGCTTTTCCAGAAACTGTTCACTGGTGTATGTGTTTTCTTGTAAAGGCAGATGATGCAGAGATTAGTTTTATTGAAAGTTTATTCTCTCTGTTTGTGATTTTTGTGGTATTTTAAATTTTTAAAAAATTTAAAAAAATTTTTTTAAAGTTGTCACCTTGTGTTGGAATTTACCATACTATCCTTGGATTAGCTTGATTTCAAGCATTTGAAGAAAGGTCTCCTTTAAAGAAGAAAGAATGAAAACTAACGTGGTTTTGATTGTCCTAGACAAAATTGAAGACAGTTGTAAGCCAAGGGTGTATACTGTCCAGGACACACATTATTTTTCTTGTCAGAAAACACGTGTGCATCTTGTTTCATTATTTCTTCCTGGTAAGTGGACATTTTGTAAACTCCCACCTGAGGGCATGGCACCTCCAAAAAGGACTGTGTCAAGGTTAGTTGTAATGAGTAAAATATGCAAATTCAAATTAAAAATATTTTCTTAATTGAGGATGCATAAATTATTCCCAGTGGGCACCTAAGTGACAATAAATTTCACATGCCTGGGAATTAACATGCCCCACTTATATTACTTTGCCGTTCCATTAAGAAAATGCATTATTCATTTAAATGGCTTGCACTGTATTAGCTTCTGAAAAAGAGATCCAGCTATTATTTTGAGGCCTAAATTTGAGCAACATATAGAACAATTGTGCACGTTCTTGCATACTAAACTTGGGAAACATGTTACACTGAACAGTACAAAAATAAAATCATACCAAAAAAAGAGAGATACCAATTCAGCGAATTGCTGTGATTTACTGAAACAATGTCAGCATTTCTCATACCTAATTTTAGAGTATTCAGAAGCATTCTGTATATGTCTACATATTTTGAGCTGTGGCTGCATCTCTGTTAAACCCACGCCGTGGCCTGGCAATAGAGCGCGCTGGCATGGGTTGTCCTTTCCTTTTGGGGTTGTTTGTCTGTCCCCCAATCTGCTGGGTGGCTGCTGCAGGCACCGCTGCACTGCCCCCCCCAGGCAGGGCTGAGAAGGTAAGAAAGAAGCTGGAGCCAACGCAGGAATTTTCAGGAGGGACCAAAGAGTGTTTGAGCTGGGAACTGGAAGGAGAGAAGGAAGATCTGTGGGGATGGCATATGGAGCAAATGGCTGTCCATCTGTAGCTGCCTTTAATATTATTATTATTATTATTATTATTAT
>NW_010198202.1:0-27748 GCF_000695765.1 Mesitornis unicolor
ATCCCTAACGGTCTGGGATTCTGTGATAAATATATACACACAGATGTGGCCTTAAGGACATAGGTGGAATGCTGTATGCTAGGAGAGGAAATAACTCATAGAATAAGTGCTTGCTTCTTGCTTGTGATCCATTGTTTTAGAAATTTGTACTGAAATCAGAAGAAGAAAAATACCACTGGCATAGGCATATACTCCATTGCTTTCAAAACTTTCAGATGCTTTCACAGTTTAACTTCTGTTGCCAGTTTTTCCTGTTTCCACAGGTCATAGCAGCACAGGAAACTAAAAAAATAGTGAGGAAAACACATAGTACTCTCAATGGCAGGGTGAGTTGGTGCAGTGTAGAGCGTGAAGCTGTGGCTTAGTGTTTTTACTCACCTGTAAGATCGGAAACATCATTGTGCTCTGCCTAAAGAGCATCTTATTTCCAGGATGAAATGGTTAGTCATCAACGTGCCTCATAGCCAACCTTCTCTCCAACGTAAATTTGATGATCTTTCAACTTCACCGATTCTTTGACTTATTAATACAATGTCATTTTCTCAAGTAATAGACATACAAGAAGATTTTTCTTTTTTCCTTTTTTTTTCTTGATTCATCAAGACAGAAGGTCTAATAAGCCTGAAAAAATCATCAGAGGACACCCCCCTCCCTTGCCCCAACAATAAAATAAGTAACTCTAATTCAGATCCAGCATGTGGCAAGAAAAGCTGTAAAATGTGTACAAGGAAAATGGATGTGAACCTGAGCTGGAAAAAGGAATTCAAAATTAAATAAAGGGCAGTTATTGATAGTGTGTGTGATTAAGGGTAGAATCTTATCTTAATTATAGAGCTGAGATCCAGAATTACTGCATTGTTTACAGGTAATTAAATCAATGAAGTGATTCAAGATGTGAACTGGTGTCACTGAGATCGAAATCTGGCTGGTCAAGAGAGTGGTTGTTTGGAACGTGGTGTTGTCGAAAGGGAGAATCCAAATTCCGTTCTGAACTCATGTGATTGATGGTATTTGAGCACTTGTAACCTGAATACAGCACTGCTGATCCTCCTTAGACTTCATAAAGCTATTCTTATCCTAAGAGCTACTCACTCCTGTGTTTTACCTCCTTACCTGTAAGTATTGCTTAAAACCCCAGAGGGCACAGAGACATTTTCCTGGGAAAAGCATATTTCTGAAAAAATAAAACCTCTCCTCTGGATATTGGCCCAGATGGGTTTCTTTCCACATTTGTTCTTTCGCTCTAAAAGTTGGATAATCTCCTTCTCAGCAGACACAATTTCAATTGCAGTGTGAAAGTTTTCGGAAGCTAATTATGGACAATTGGAAGTGGGGAGTAGGAATGGGAATACTCAGGTGACCTTAATTCCAGCTGTCACTATTACACGGCTGTAATGAAACTCTAATGCCCTGACATGCCTTTCAAATTGGTTGCACTAGACTTAAGCATGATACTTTAAATCCTAACATTATCCCATGTATTAGTCTTCTTAATTTCTTCTATCCGAAAGTCCAGTCTTTTTTGGAAGTACCATACAAGGTTGGTTACTTCTCTTTTGCAGCTCAGGCCTCCAAGAATCATCCAGGGGAGCTCCTTATTGTAGCACAAACTCAGACAGGACTTACTCTCCTCCTGCCCCTGTCCTTCTGTGCATGGTTTCTGAAGGGAAAGTTCCTGATCTTCTGCTTTGCCACAGATCGTCACATTTGCTCTCCTTCAGGTCCATTTTCTTTGCCTCGGGCAAGCACCGCAGTTGTCAGCCTGTTTGCTGCTGCGAGTAATTGGTATCTCCATTTCTAAGGGGAGTGTGATGTGTCCACATCCTTGTTTGGGACATGCCATGTTCAGCTTCTCTTGTTGTCTCTGTCTTCTCCTGCCCTCTCTCCTGCCCTCTCTTCCTCCAGTCCCTGATAGGGTTCCCAAATAACCCCTCAATTAGAACTGGGACAGGAGGAAGGTCAGGTTCCCAAGGAAGCTGCTGCTGGGTTTGCAGCTCTGGGGGTCTCAGCAGGTTGGGCTGTAAATTGGATGCAAATTGGCCAGCAAGTTGGGTGCTAAGTACAGAATTAACACAACTGATTAGTAGTCATTTGTAGTCTATGATTGCCACAAAACTGGAGAATATGTTCCAATTTATATTTATGGTCAAAAAACTTTAAAACTGAGTAAGAATAGGCTTTATATCCTAAAAAGCTCATGAGGCAAAAGGAAGAATGTAGTATGAGGACAGCTGGTGAAGGACTGAACTGCCAGCAGGCAAAAGAGCAGTAGTATTGGGCAATACAGGGATTTGTGTTCCCAAACCTACTAAATGCTTTTTAACATCCCATGCAAGTAATTCAGTGGGTTCAGCAAATATCCCAGAGGAAAGTTCTGTCAAAGTAGGTTTAAGATAACCTTTCTGATAAATCTTGTTACCTTGTGCGATGTGCTAAAGCAAGGGCTGACACAGGCAGCCTTCTTGGGTCACTTCCAGACCCAGCTACACATCTGGGTGAGCTCAGCTCCTGTCAGCCCTGTCCTGCACTGGAGCACTGGGATCACTGTCGCATGTGACCTACTTCCAGCGCCTGGGGATTTTTTGGGTCCCAGGGAGGCAGGACATAGCGAGTGACTCTGAAATCCCCAAGATTTTGGTAGGTTGCTCACAGGGTTGGCCCTGTTGCCATGGTATGATGTGAGAAAAAAGAGGATAATGATGATATCCAGAGTTCTTCAAGATAGGATAGGATAGGATATTCATCAAGGTATAAAGCAACTTGTGGCTGTAAGGAAGAATTTCCTTTGTGGTTGAGTTTGTACAAGTGGGAACGTTTTGCCCCTCTTACTGCATCTTTGGTACTGGCCACCATTGGTTGCTGTATTGGTGTAGAGGGATGAATGTTCAGGAGTGAAGCCTGGTTTGTCTTAGAAAATTCTACTGCATGGAGAGAAGCTTTGTAAAAAAGATAGAGGATTTGAAATGGAATTAAGGCAACACCAGATGGCATTAAGCTCAACTAGCCAGCAAACATTAACTTAAAGAAAATCTTGTTTGGACAAATGCCTTTACAGCATAAGTTTGATTTACTGGGTCGTGCTGATAGGAGGAACTGCATAACTCAGTAGTGACTTTGCTGTTTCTCAATACTTGAGTGATCCTGAGCCATTCCTGGCAGAATTTCATGCCATGTTATAACACACCATGCTGTCTCAGACGGATCATGCAATCTTGAGACAACATTCAGCCTAAAGCAGGATGTGGCTAAGCAGGCACCAGCAACGATGTCATCTGGGGCTGATTCCTTATACTCAGAAGTTATCAGATGAGTCAGAGATTTCCAATTCTGATGAGAGTAGCTTGACAATTCCCCTAGGATGTGGCAAAACCACAAGGGTGTTTGGGGAGTGCAACTTGAGATCACTGGTGTATTTGCTATAGATTTCTATACGGCCAAGGATATGTTCTGTATTGGAAAGAACCCCCACAAGTGAGGGTCCATGCAGTGCAAAGCACAGCATGCAGCGTCCTTTCTGTAAACCATCTTTAGGAGGCTATGCTTGGGAAGATTGCAGCAGTGTATTTCAAAGAGGTTTATAAATATCCCTCATGCCTGGGAGTGGATGGGACAGCAGTATAAGGGCCCACTGATGTAGCCATAGGTGATTTAGAAAAACAAGTTAAAATTTAAGATGTACCTTAGGCCAAATGGGAAGTGTCTGTGGTGAATGTTTTCTAGAGACTGAGATGGATTGCACTTCTTGTCTCTGTAATCTGTGAGTTTGTAACTGCATGCAGTTTTCTGAATGCTCCTTCCAGCAATACATCCCTTTCCCTGCTTTTAGGTTGTTAACTCGTATTTTTCTTTTCTCAACAGATTGACAAGACATTTCACAATTCCATTTTAAGGAAAAAATACATCAGTTCACGCTTAATCAGAGTGAGGTATGTGAGATTATAATAAATGCACACAGCTGAGATGCAATGAAATGTTCCCCAATCCCAGCTAGAGAGCCACTTGATCTGGTTCAGTGAAGTGTATTTAAGATTAGAGCATAATCCCTGGTTGAGCATAATCTTACTCCAAACCATGCCCTCCTTTGAATTTTGATGCAGAAGACAAACTTCAGTCAGTCCAAATTCTATAGGAGTTTGTGCTCAGATCTTCAGCAAACTTTAGCAGATATAATTTAAGCTATCTAAAAGTAAAAGGCATTTTCAAAACTATTTTCTTCATGACAATACAGATGTCATTTTACTGCTGGTGTTGCTACTGTGCTCGCCTTGCCAAGTAAAACTCAAGTATGGCTGTGCTGGTTCAGAAGGTCCCACTTGATTTCCAGAAGTGGTTGTGGTTTGTTTAGCAGCCCCTGGTGGAGTTATTGTCCAGTCTCTGGACTCTTGAGCTTCATGCACCTCCATCCTTTAGTAAGGAGTTCCTTGTGAAGAGCCACCTTTGGATCAGTCGATGGTCCCTAGTTCTTGTGCTGGAAGAGGTGATGAAAAGTTGATCTCTGTCCCTCCTCTCCATGCAATTAGTGGTATCAGGCACTCCCATCGTATCCCTTTTCTCTCCTGTACCCTGTGCACTCTACTTTCTTTCAGTTGAAAGTCCAGCCTGCTCAGCCATTCCTTGCAGGAACGGTTCCTTGTCACCTTGTCACCCTGCTTCGTATCTCAGGGCTGCTGACCCTGCTTTTGGAGATGAAGGGGTCAGACCTGGGGTTGGGATGATGCCTGCATGATTATTTTTTTCTCTCTTATTCTCTGTTCATTTGCCAATAATACCTAATGTTTGATTTGTGTTTTTGCACACTGTTGAGTGTTGAAAGCAACCTTTTAATCATAGAATCACAGAATGTTAGGAGTTGGAAGGGACCGGGAAAGCTCACCCAGTGCACCCCCTGCCACAGCAGGATCACCAGACCAGGTCACACAGGAACACGTCAGGGCTTTGGGGGTCTCCACACAAGGAGACTCCACCACGTCTCTGGGCAGCCTGGGCCATGCTCCATAACCCTCACACTCACAAACTTTGGCCTCATCTTCAGCTTGAACCTCCTGTGCTCCAGCTTGGGACCATTGCCCCTTGTCCTGGCATTGGACATCCCAGAGCAGAGCCTGGCTCCTTCCTCCTGACACTGCCCTTTCCAAATGGATCCCCAGGAATGAGGGCACCCCTCAGTCTCCTCTGCTCCAAGCTCAAGAACCCCAGCTCCCTCAGCCGCTCCTCAGCAGGAGATGCTCCACTCCCTCCAGCATCTTTGTGGCTCTGCGCTGGACACTTTCAAGCAAACCACCTATTTTAATATCACAGTTTTGTTCCTGAGTGACAGCACCCATTGCTTTGCATGTAAACTTTGAATGTCTTAATAATTTGCATGCTAAAGCTGCAAGACTAATGATATCAGCCTTAAAAACTTACTCTCATGAATGTATTTTTCCTTGTTCTTCCACTGTTTGTGAAATCCTGCCTCCAGCTCTACCTTAGCTTAGCCCCCAGTTAGGCAAATCACACAAGTCACTATTTGAACGTAGCTTTAGGAATGTTTTTAGATACTCACTAGAGCATTATAAGTGTAGACAAGGCAGTTTAAGGATCTGAGAGGCCATTCTGTAGGGAGAAGGTGTATCTTTCATTGCCTCTTGTTCCCAAGTACAGGCTGAGGTACTTGCTGTGATGTTTGCTGTATATTTTTCAAATATCTGAGCTTTATGCTTCTGAAGTGCTCAGACTGCAAGGTCTTTTAAGCAAGGTCATTGTTGTGGATTTGCTTGGCATGTACTGTGCATATTTTTGGTTTAGTATAATCAATACATTAGCAATAATGCCCACTGCTCACTGAGAAAGGCAAAATCTTGACGAGATGTCTTTGGCTTTGGACCTTTGCTATACAGGGAGTGATTCAAGGCAGGCTGTACCGAGCCGAGGGTTTCGAGAGGTGTGGTGTGCTTGCAAGAGCTGATACGGTAATTCCAGTGTGGCACAGGACAGGAAGGGGAGCGGGGGGGAGAGGTGAGGGAACACCTCAGAAATGCCGAGCAACACCCACGGTAGGATCAGATAATGTCTGGCAAATAAACGGAGTGGCAATCATGCTGAAGCTGGCACTAAGGGGAAAAACAGCCTGTTCGAAAGTTCACGTAGTGCTACTTGGTCTCAGTGATGAGATCCCTGAGGCACAGGACACGTCTGTCTGCTCAACTCTGAAACACTCGGCATGCCTCGGTGTGATAGAAACAAATGGCCTTTTATTTGGCCTTCACTGGTGATAGCAGGAATATGTTTCATTGTGGTGTGAGTTTGGTGCCTTCTGGTTTAAATTTTCTGGTTTTTCCATTTTGTCATTACAAATTTCCAAGATAGTGAGATGGAACTGGAAAAGCTCTTTTCCTTTGCTGTCTGAATGATGCTTAAGACAGAGCAACTTGCTTTTAGCTTGGCCCCTGTATGAAGTCAATGTGATTTCACCTGCTGTGGGTTGTGCCATTGCTGCTAGGCTCAGGTAGGAAGAGGCACAGGAGACAGGATTCTTGGTGCATGCTCTTATCTTCCACGTGACATGACCAAGGGTCAGCCATCTGCAAGCACAGAGCAAGATTCACTATGCCAGATTAGACACTTTGGTGTTTGTCATCTAGCATTCAGTCTCTTGCAGTTTCTGATGCTCTAAGGAAAAATAAATAATATTACTGGGTGAATTCTGTCCATTATATTTTTTTTCTTTCCTTTTCTTTCCTCTGATCTTACTTGGGCTTTGCAGTACCCACTTCAAACTGTGAAACTGTGTGTCCTAGCGTGGGTGCAGTTTGGTCTTTTCAGTGAGATGTTAAAGGCGCCTTTTTTGGTCCATCTCTTGGATTGTGTAAGTAGATCATGGATATGCTGCTGAGTTTCATTTATTGTTGCATAACGTGAGGTTATTCGTCCCATTTTCCCAAGAATGGCTGAGCAGATGCTCTGACTTCACATGAGGTTGAGTGGTGGAATTGGACTGTGTGGGCTCTCCCCTTTTCTCAACTACCTTTTTGATGATGGTTGGAAATTTTGTGTATGTACAAGGCCCTGGAAAGGTCTGTCTAGATACCATTAACTTGGTGTTTCTGAAGTGCTGCATATCCAGCTTTTCCTTGCAATCAAATCAGTTCCTTCCTTTGTGCTCTTGTCTCCGAAGTACATGGTCAGTGACTGCTTTTTAGACTCCAGGATCATAACATTGGTCTGGCCATTGGTTCACAGAAAGCATCATGCCTTCTCCTAGCCTAAGACACATTTGACTGTTCAGCTTTTGCTTGGATTTCTTTTGGCAATTCCTTCTTTCAGAAATGTATGAGATGTTCAAAAATCTATCTGATCCCTTAAGTTACATTGCCATTGCTGGAGGAGCTAAGGTGAAAACTAAGAAATGCAGAAGTGTGCTGAAGGTAACCAGACTGTGTTTTGTTGGTTTGCAGCCCAGATGCTGATGGAGTGATGGCAGAGGCTCTGCTCACGTTCTGGTTCTCCGCCACGGACTCTAGAGAAGCATTGCGGGAAAGAATTGAAAGGATCTTACGGAGAGGCCTGAAAAAATACACTGGGCCCCTGCGAATAAATGTCAGATCTTCCACCATCTCAAGTAAGTCTACTGCGTCTCTCTCAAAGCGAGCTCTTGTCCTTTTCTGATTGATGGAACTTGGAGAAAAAAATCCTTGCAAATTCCCTCAGGGGGAAGGGGAAAAGGAGAGAGAAGGTTCTCATCAGTGTGACTCCTCAGGTGAGAGTCCAGCCCCTTCTTTGCAAAGCAGGCCTGCATCTGCAGGATATGAAAAGTAACAGCATCATCTTTCTGATGTAGTAAATTACCAGACAGATGCTAAAATGAGAGTTTCTCTCCACTTCTCATCTGTTAGAGAATTTTGGGCAGACTCTTGTCTCTGTAAATGGCTCAGCTTCAGCATTTGGTCAGCAATTTTTTTGGGTGCTAGACTTCTCAAGAGGCAGTCACAAGTAAGGGGCAGATACTTGCTCTATTTCTTTTTGCAGACCTTCCACTTACCCTTAGCACAAAGGTGACAGCGCACCACATGGGTGGGTACTTCCTGCTTGCTTTTCCACGTTAGACTGCTTAAACCAACAGAGATCTGCGGAGGCCAGACAGCCGTGCTGAAAGAACAAGAACCTTGGGCCAGACTCCATGCTGGATGGATCCAGGCTTCCTCCCACTCAGAAATGCCTGGGAGCGACCTCTTGTTCTGCCTCTTGGTGCTTGAAATGAGCGAGTTACGTTGCGACAATGCAGTGAAACTCAAATATGAGCTGTCATGCACACATTGTTTCTTGATGGGCCAACCATCCTTCCTCATTGGAATGGCTCAGGATGAGAGGTGACGTCCCTTTGGGCACAGAATCACCTTTTCTCTGCAGTGCTGTGCATACTCCAGTAGTTTCTGTTCAGCAAAGTGCATGTGTAGTTCCTCCCAGATAGAAACAGTGTGTGAGCATCAACCAGAGAGATTTAAAGAAGTTGTGTGTTTTGTTTTGTTTGGTTTTTTTTTTAAAGACAGCCAGGTCATGATTTAGTGAATTTTGAAGCTTCAGTTTAATTTGGTGCCTTACATAAAGGGTAAAATTGAAAGGAGTGCAGAAATGCTTGTTAGAAAAGAACTGATCCTCTAATCGAGTTACCTGATGAGCTGCTTTTATTTGGTTTGGTCCATGTGGGAAGTGACTCAAAACTGTGTTTTAGTTGACCTTCAGCTGCACCAGGGTGGTTATAGTAGTGCAATAGTCGCTAGTTTAAAAAATTAGCTGATATAATTGAATCACAATGTTTTCATTAAGCACTTGGTCTCAGTTGAAGATGGCATCTCTGTGTTAATTTGATGAAGTTGTATGATAAACTTCGTGTTGCTTTGCTTGGCTGTCCCAGCCTAACCATAAAACACTGACTACACAGGTCTGCTACTCACTGCACTGCATTGTGCAACCGTTCCACATGAGACAAAGGAACATAAACACCACCTTGCCATTTCTAGGAGAAGACAATGAAAGTTTCCATGGGGACTTTTTGTGCTAATAGGATTTCAGCAGTGCTGTGAGGCTTAGATGAGTTCCTGTTGTTGCTGCTGTTTAAGAAAACCGGATTGACTCAAGTGAAGAGTAAAGAACTTTTGGAGGAGATGCAGGTCTCAACTAAGGAAGTTTATGGTCTGCCCCACACTTGGGAGAAGTGACAATTTTCAACAGGTCCTGAAAGGCCAGAGAGGGATCTAGATTTCGTGTTTCCCCCTTCTCTCTCCCCTCCTGAAACATCCTGTCCAACATTAGTGTTTCAACCGAAGAAAGCTAAGAAGCCCTAGATTTTTTTCCATGCTTTGCAGCACCTTTCTAACTTTTGCTTCATTGTAGCTTTGATGGTTTCGCCAATTGGAATCCTGGTTTATCTTGAAGCAATCCCAGAACATTTTCGTAATGGCTTGTAAAAAATAATTAACCTGTTCACTGTAAGCACCTTATCAAAAGATTCTAACTTGGGGGCCATGATATAGCTTAGCTGAAGCATAGTTAACTAGTTGAACAAATCCAGGTCAGGCACTTATTTACATTGCATGCTAGGAGGGTCTGATAAGGAGAACCTCCTTACGACTTCCTCCCAGGATCTAATCATCTTGTTGTTCAACACCATGTCTCAACTTGCACTTCACTCAGAAGTATTTGCTTTGGGGATCAGCTCCAATGAACTCCTGCAAATCGTATGCAAAATTTGGGATCTTTGGATGCAGTTCAGGGCGGCAGAACAAAACTAAGCAGTCTGCCAGCCCAGAGGTAAAACTTGCTTTGTGTCTCCATTCTTAAGGATTGGAAATAAAGAAGGGATGAAATCTAAACTGACAAAGTTTTATTGGTTCATTTTTTTCAAAAAGAGAGAGAAGCTTGATCATACAGATGTGAACAAATAGCAAGTGTGCAAAACTGAACAGAAAAGCAAAGTAATATTGTCTCTGTTTTGTGTCCTCACTGAACAGATGATGTTCTTTATACAGGACTGCAAAAATACATTTGTATTCAGATGTGTTATTACTGAAGTTCCTGCTTTCTTATTTAGCTGGACTTTATGATTCCCTGGCCAAGGACAGCGATATCGCCAGACATCCATTATAGCTATGATAGAAAATGGGAGGTGATGGAGATCTCTGCTCTTGTGTACAAACCCCACTGGAAACCCAAATATTTATCAGTGAAAAATCAAGCAAACGAAGTCCCATCTTCTCTGAACAGCAGTGCAAGGGCCAGCAAATTGAGATATCAAAGTCGGGTGACTTGGAAACACCCACGTTAGGACTTGCTCATCCACTGGCACTGAAAGAAGGAGGTGTTGCAGCTTGTCCTTTCCATAGTTCTGGCACCAAAGGGATCTCCTATGAGGCTGATTTTTTTCCCCAGGGTTTCTTGGTTAGAAGCAGAGTCATCCCGCAGCCTGGATCCCTATTAAGCAAAGTGTAAACCGTCTTGCCAGATTATTTCCCTTTGTCAGGTAGGTTGGAAGTCTCCCAAAATGTATTTTTGGGAATGTACTCCTGACGTCAGAAAGAAACTGGTTGCAAGATCACTGGCACTGTTCAAAGTGAGTAGGAAGTATTTATTCCCACCTGTTGCACAGCCAAGGGTTTTGACCGTGAACAATGAGTCATGAATTGGTTTTGATCAACAAGTCAACTGTTATTATTTCTATTTATCTGGCATCTGAGGCTTGCTAAAGCTCCTTACGAATACAAAGTACAGAACCTAGGAGACAGATTCTCACTTCTTTGGGAGGCACGCGGATGGGTGTCTGACCTGGATGACTGAGGAATGTTTCATCTCAAATAATGTAGGTAGAAGTCTGCTTTTCTGTTCTGTACGAGCCACAGCAGCAGCCTGGGGGAGTTGGACAGGACATGCATCTGCACACCAGGAAATAGAGTGGAGATCTGACATTCCCCCGCTTGGATGCCATTAGTTTGGCACTAGGTGGTGCATTTCAGTGTAACAGTCTACAGAGGCTGACTGAGATAGGATGGGCTGAAAGGTATTTTAAAATACTGTAGTGGGACCTTGACTGCAGCTGGGACATGAGTGTAGGTCAGGAAAAAATAATGCTAAAAACTGTATCAGCTTGGGTATGCGCTACAGAACTGGTCCACAGTTCCCCGTGCAGATCCCTCCTCGGGCTGCAGGGTACCCAGCTGGAGTTGTTGTAAGGATGCTGTGAGGTGTGGAGCTCTGTCCATCCTCATGGATGGAATTAAGATGTGGTTGATGGGAAGGGGAAGAAGTCATGGATGTGAGGACAGGTCCCATGGACATAAGTAGAGAGGGAAGAGCTGGGTGACAGGGACAATTAGAGGTACAAAGCCTTTGTCTTGTCTGTACCACGTTACCCTCCCCTGTTGAAGGAATGAGAATTGCATGACCGGTATCTAAGCCGTATTTTGCTACTTCCACAAGGGTGCATAACTCCAGGGAGGTAATTGCTGTTGAGAGACTGGGAAGAAGGTTAGTGGGGATGTGTTTTAGGTTGTGTGTGCTGTGTAACACACAGGAGTGTGACTTTCCTGCTGATCCCAAAGCTCATGTTTTGTCATCTTTCAATAAACTCCTGCATTTCCTTTTGGTGAGAGTTTATGAAACATGACTGAATCTGCTGCTCTGAAGGACTGCTTTGATTCTCATGTCACCTCAGGCCTTCATGGTCTTTAATTTAATTAAAGATTAAAATGTAATTAAAGCAGATAGAGCTATTATCCCCACCTCTCTGCACTGCAGGGCAGATATGCACTCTGTGACAACACTTCTCAGTTGCCCAGCTTGGTGACCTACTGAAACTTGCCCGAGATCCTTTCTTGCCTGCATGCACCATTGCTACCTAAAAACCACTGAACTAGGTGAGCCCCCTGGTTCTGATGCAGCTGAGAATTTTGTATTTCTCATTCTTTTCAAGGAAGTTGTTATTAAAAGGCGACAGTGGGGAAAATGCTCCCTCTTTTCCCTGGTGCATTTCACAAAGCTGTGCTTCAAATACATGGCCAAGAATGTGTTATAAGACTTCAGTTCTGCCTGTTATTTCCCTTTTTAATATAAACGCTGACCTCTGGCTAAAATTAAATGAGACAGTGGACACGGGACTAATTCTTCTGATGCAGTGACAGTGATATTATTGAGAGACGTGGCAAAGCGAGCACATTTTTCTGTAGGAGTCTCTGAATCCCTCCAAGGGAAGTGGTCACATTCACTGCAGTTAATTATGAACCTGCCAAAGTTTAGATGGTTGCCAAATAGATCCATGAGCTTTGGGCACTGAATGCCCTTAGAAGTCCTCACCTTAACTGGCTATTGCATATAAAAATTACCAAAATCAAGATGCTTTCCTGCTCTGGCTTACTCCCTGTTGCTTTTAATGCTTGCTCAAACAGATATATTGAGGAGTTATTTAAGATATTCAACAGTAACTGCAATTCACTATTCACTACAGGAAATTAAGACCAATAATTTAAGGGTGTTTTAATGTTATTTCATTTACTAAATATACAAAATAACTGCATTAACAGAATCGGTTGTCCCGTTGGAGAACAGAGCTCTCTTCTGACAGTGGAATCCCTAAGCCCTGTTTCAATAGATCACTGTGATTTTAATTTAGACATTAGTTTTCTTTTTTTAAAGTTAGGTAAGCTTTAATTAAATAGCAAGTTCCATTTTATGGGTAGGCAATGAATGTTCAGGTTGAACTTGTTCTTGTTTACAGTGGAAGCCTGAACACTGTTTTCCTAAATGCAGCACAAACAACTATTTTTGTGGCTGTATGTGGTTGGGACAAGATATGACATTTTAATTGTTACTAATTGATGCTTTTTCTTCATAGTGCCAACAACTAGGGCAACTAGCAAATGAGCAGGGCAGCGAAATTGTCGCTCGTGCCTTACAAGCGATTGCTTCAAGGCAGGGCTTGCAACACGTTGGCTGGCACAATGTGAACAGCTATGCTGGTCACCAGGCCAAAAATGGCAAGCTGGTACCAAAGGAAGGCAGGTCCCTCAGGAGGTGAGCCAGTGAGAAACCTGATTTTCAGCAGTATTGTGGATGGCATCTACAATCAGCTCAGCTTATCTGAAAATCGTGTTATTTACTTCAGGTTTGGGATCTTAGTTTTGAGTCCTGGGTATTGTGCCCTTAAATTTCACCTGCCCTGATCTGCATGATGAGTTCCTGGGTTTGTTGCCAGACAGCCCTGCTTTCACCTCTTAAAAACTCCCTTTATTTTGAGGTTTTCTCTGTTGCTGTGCTGTTTTCTTTGGTACCTGTGTACCAGCTCCTAGCATGGGATATGTGATCAGGGCACTGCATCTGGCAGACCTCTAAAGCAAAGCAGTGCCCCTACCCTGGTGACTACAGCATTGAGTTTATTGATAGATGTCACTGGCCTTTTTCCTTCAACAGTCCTGATAGATAATGAAATATATTAAAATTCAAAGCCATACAGGCATCCTATTTAGTACTTGCAGTGTGCGTGTGGAAGACTTGTTTCTCCGAGTGCACACAAGTCGGTCCAGCTGGAAGCAATGGATACATCTCAGAGCAAAATGTTGCCCAGGTGAGGTTTGCACTTTTTTTTCACGGTGCCTCGTAAAAAGGCAACCAGAGATGTAGACAGGTGCCTTGCAGGACAGCAGCGTGACTCACTGCAAAGCTCCGTGCATGGGAACATGCCAATTGAATTGCTCCTGGCACTGCGCTTCAACAAGCTGGGTGCTCCTTTAGTCTTCTCGATGAGCTTTGCAACATACTGTAAGTGTTAATAATTGACTGCAGGCTTTATAATTAGGCATTATGAGGTAAATGTCTCTCCACCCAGAGAGGAGCTAAAAAAACATTATTATCAATATTGCACTTCAAGGCAAAAGGTGCTCGTTCATCGTTGATTACCTTTATTGGTTTCTTACCAGTTTCTGGCTATAAAATATCAGAATGACCCAAACGCTGAGATGGTTTTGAAGGTTGTATGAATTTCTAGGAAAACACTGGATGCTCGTCATAGTGGTAATAAGTAGGGACAGATATTTTCAAAGCACTTACTGCCAACGTGAACATAAAGGTGAAGCAGCCAAATCCTTAGCACAGCTCAGCAAACCTTTTTTTCCCCCTCCTCAATTGTAACTCACCAAACACTCATGTTTATGCCACCACTGATCTCCTCTGCTGGCCTAGCTTTCAGGTTCTGGTATTACTACATTTTGATGTCGAGGATCTTGGCTACAACCAACCATATTATCCATGGAAATTCATAGAATACAACCGGCATTTCTGGATCTCAGATACCTGGACTTTAGGGTTTTCTCCTTCTTTTATAGGAATTAAGACAGTACAAGTGAGCCTTTTTACTGAAGGGGACCTTGCAAGTTGCTTGCCCACCAGTAAACCTTATTTATCTTTATTATGTGAACAGTTCCTGTTTATAGTGACTAAGACTGTGTTGCTGTATAAATGTCCAATTAGAACTCATCACCCAGTCTTACAAAATAAAGCAGTGGCTGCATGTGAATACGACAGCCTTAGTGCTGCCTGTCCTCTGTAACACTCCCTGCAGTCAAGCCATGCATGCAAGGAATTTCTGTTTGTTTCCTTTTATATTATAATCTGCTTAATGTCACGTTAAGAAATGAATGAGTCCACATCTAGTAATGGTGGATTGCAAACATGCAGTTCACCCTGCATACCTGGAGGAGCGTCAAGCCCACAAGCAAAACACAAGTGATACAAACGCAATAGGTGACAAGTATGAGCCACAGCCCTTTGCACTCAGCAGAGACTTCTCCTGCCTTGGTGTGGTTTTGGATCAAAGCTGGGATATCATTGTGTGTAACGGGAATGAGAAATTAAGTATACGGATAAGGACAGGGATTGCCTGAGAGAGATTATCCAGAAGCAAAATCTGAAATTGTGGATGCTGTATCAGTAGGTAATTTAAGAATTGTATTGAAAGTGTGATTTTTTAATATATTTTTTTAAATTTTGTTTTGACTGCTGGCAACTAAAATGTTTGCTCTAGCAAAAATAGTGTTCTGGAAGAAGGGGAATAGACTCATACCTTGAGCCAATGCTTGTTATTGCCAGCATGGGCAGATTGTATTGTCTGTAAACATACAACATGCACATTAAAGAGGGGGATGTATTGCTAGAACTTGCTGTGCCATGCAATAAATTGCTATTAACTGCCTCTCTTAGTATTAACAGTGCACCATACACCCTATTGCTCAATAAGGTAGGAGAAAGGAGAGTGAGTCACTGCTATTGTAAGCTGTAATTGCTACGGGGAAGTCAGTGCCTTCTGGTCTCAAAGAGGGCATGGAGTGAGTACCAGATCTCCTCTGGCACAAAATGCAGCCAGGTGATTTTTTTACAAAAAAGGAACTTCAAAACTTTCCACTGTAAAAATTTCTCCCCAGCAAAATTGTGGATCTTGAGTAATACGGGGCTAGTTTTGTCTGTGCTTCCCTGTGGAAATGCCAGGGCCCAGCAGGATGGGGGAAGCCCTGTCCCTGGTCCTCAGAGGATATTGGCTGGCAGAAGAACAGCAAGCAGCACCGTGGAGAGGAGCACAATACCCAGCACAGCAACATGACCACACATGAGCTATGCTGGTTTCTCCTGCAGCCCCCCTCAGTCCCACCTCCTGCCATGCCCTGAACTCAAGCAGCTGCTGGGTGGGATGACCATGCTGGTGAGGCCTTGTCTGTGCTGTCCTGGCCTTACCCTCACTGTTTGTTTGTTTGTTTGTTTCAGATATGGATGCGAAAAGAGCAGAAGCCCTCTTCAATGACAGTAAGTGAGGGCTTTTTAAGCCTGGAAAATCTCCAGTTGTTTTAATTAGCATTAATATTCTCCGAGCACCTTTCCTGGCCCTTAAAAGCCTGTTCTCATCCTCCTGTCTAATGAGCGCGACCTTGTACATCACACAGGTGAGCGGTGTGCTTAGAAATCCTGCTCAGTCACGGGGAAGCCTTTTGTCCCTGTCTTCTGGGATACTTAGGAAAACTCACATTACTGTCTTGAAAATAGTGGTGTTGGGGTGAAAATCCCTTCTAGAAAAAGTCTACCCACTGCTGAGTTCCCTGGTCAGGTTTTTTGCAGTGAGATGTTCCTTCTGTTAAAAACATCAGCAGTTTTGTGAGAAAAGAGCAAGTGCTGAGGGTGCTATAGCAGTCCTCAGGGTTGGGCAGAGGTACACAGATCCTGATGTGTGAGTGCCTGTGGCACGCGCTCCTGCCTCCAGCAGTGCTGGTGTGGAAGGTGGAGGTGCATCTTAAATGTAAACCCTGCCATCTAGGAAACAGAGGACTCGGCCGGTGTACGTAGCAAAATTGAGTGAGCAAGGAGGACTTCCAATAAATAAAAGATCTTAATTCTTTGGGCTAGTTGACTGTTTCAACATCGGGCACAGCAGCTAGCTGAAAGGTGTGCCATAACGTGTTAAAGACAGGTGAGTCCTTATCGGGGATTGAGTGCATTTAATACTTAAGCAGGTTATAGTTAGAAGCAATCTCTGTTATAAATAGATTAAAACATGTACTTTAATAGAATACTTTGTCAAGTCTAATCCTGCCTGCACAGGGAAGACACCCTGTCCTCTGTCTCCCTGATGTAAAGTTATTGAACTGCATCTTGGAGCAGCGACTGCAGGATCCGTTTCATATATACTTGTCATGGATGCTGTAGCATAATAACTCATCTCCACCTTGTTGCCTGTTATTTTCCTTTCCGTATATTAAGTGATGTTGTTGAATCGATGCTTTAAGGATGGCAGCCTAGCAGAGACGACTGATATAGGCTAAGTGAGAAGTGCCCTGAAAACCAGTAGGATTTGGCACATGCAGGGGAGTTTGGAATAACGGCTTTCTGTGTGCTCTCAGAAATTGGGAATACGTCGTTTTCTTTAGTGTGCACTGGAAGGAAGAACCATAAGGAAATGTATAGAAGTTACACCTGCCTGTGATTATAATGAAAATGTTCTGGATTTCTGGATTTTGGAATGACCAGTAGCACAAAATTGCTCCTTACGGAAATATAAGGCAATGTGATCGATGTTCTCAAGGTGTTGCTGTAGGGGTTAAATCGAGGTAGTTTGTTTTAAAGATGTTTTTAAATTTTCAGAGAAGGAAGTCAGCTTGTTTGGAGCTTTAATAGTCATTAAAAGCCATGCTTGCTTACAATTTGGGTTTCTTTTAACTTTGGGAAGGTTTGCTCAGTTGCTTAGCAGCAGGCTGTTCAGTAATGGAGGAATAAATAACATCAGTTTCTGGGTCAGATTTAGGTGCTCCTGTTCTGGGGCACTGATGGAGCAGTGAGTTTTACCCTGCATTTTGAACATTGACTGCTCAGGTGGTTGATGGCAAGGTGGAATTAGGACCAGTAACTGAGGATTAGCAATAGCTTTCAGGAGGGAAACTTGCTACTGCCAACAGTCTTTTCAATTATGGTATATTCTGCAGTTTTCCTTTCACATGGACAATCAGCTGTATCTTTAGACTTCACTCATTTCCTTCATTGTGGTTTTAAATCTCAGAACAGGGCAGGCTCTACAGTGGGCATGAGCTGCTCAATTGCATTCCCCCCCTAAATTTATGAACAACTTTCAGTCTGCTGTATTATTGCTGCTGCTTTTGAATATGAGGTACAGGTAACATAACCTTGTGCAGATCCGAGCAGGAAGGGGCAGAGGTTATGCTCTGCATGGTTCTAACATTTCATTTCTGAGGACTTCAAGGACCCAGGGGCTGGCAGCTCTTCAGTGACGTGCTGCCGGTTTCTGCTTTGTCCCCTTCGGGATCACGGCGGGAGACAGGCAGTGCGATGGTTTGGATTGTACTGTCACGATGCCAATAATTGTTAGCTCTGTCTCTTTTTCAATGGATTGGGATAGTCCTGTCTGTCAACTTTCCTAATGTCTAGCTGAAATCGGGGCCTGGATGAAAACTAGTGGGTCTTGGTCCAGGTAAGATGGATTTGATGCTGTTTGAATGGGAGAAGACAGCTGAAGCAGCTCTGTCCACTGAGGAACTTCCTAAAGCTACTGGGGAGCTTCAGCTGCTCCTGAATATCCTGAGTTTAGTGACTGAAACCATGGATATTTACATTTCTCTCTGGGTTTAGAGGATAATTCTTTGTCATGGATGCATGCTGTGCTAGAGGTATCCATGCCTCTGTCGTCTCTGGCGTGGGTTAGTGATGCTCTTTGCCTGTGGTGCCTCTCCAGGTCCACTTGCAGACTGCTGTTTGTGCAATGTGCATTTGCCTTTCCCAGGTGACATCTTGCTGTTGTAATCTGTGTGCATGTGTGGTAAAAACCCATGGCTTGGATCATTCCTGTCTTAGATTTTTCCCTGTTCGTGTTTTATCCTTATGACAAATTACCTGGGACATTACAGTTGGCAATCCCTGTGTCTTTGGGAATGGTCCTGGGTGTATGGTGAAGGGTTTTGATTCCTGATTTGGGCTGCTCACGCAGCTTAACCTGACTTCTTGACTGTCATGGCTTTCCATAACAGTCAGTTGATCATTCAGGCTTGTAACAGAATGGGCTGTGCATGAGGATCTCTGATCTGGGGGCTGGTGGAAGGCGTGTTTTCTTGTTGATGTTAATGCTGTTAGAGATCCTAGGTGGTGTGTAATTTTCCATATGTTTTCCACAGCCATTGGCAGGCGTATTTACTAAATAGAAGAATAACTAATATGCTTTTGCTCCTTTTTGACAGTCTGTGGGTTACGGCAGAATAGAACAGTCAAGTCAATGGCAAAATCGTCATCGTTGCGAATAGTTGGCGGATTGTCTTCTGCAGAGACCGGGGACTGGCCGTGGCAAGCCAGCTTGCAGTACAATAATATCCATCGCTGTGGTGCAACACTCATCAGCAATACGTGGCTTGTATCTGCAGCTCACTGCTTTAGAGAGTAAGTTTCCAGCTTAGGGAGAATCTGCAGCAGAATGTGCCCCACATGTACCAAGCTGTGTGACTTTCCAGATCTGTGCCGCACCCCTGACTCCTTCCAGGGGAACAGTTTTCTGCCTTGGAGGAGAAAAGTCAGGGTTGAGCAGACCCGTCACTTACGTGTTTCAATAGGGAAGTAAAGACTGACTCTTTGGAGCACAACTGGCAATTGTACCAGTGGAAATCAATAGTCATTGGGCATATTCAGCAAAGAAGTGCAGAAGACGTAATGTGACTGAAATGGCAGAGCATTTGTTTCCTGTTGTGCAAAACATTTCTTGGGCTGCTCCTTCGTGTTACAGATAGGCTCTGCTGCTGCAGGCTGCTACCAGAAGCTATAATCCCACATTCCTACCCCTCCATCAGCTACGCACTCCCAGCGCTTTTCTGTTTTAAGCGTGGCAATTGCGAAGCTGGCGGGGTACGTAAGATGGAGCAGCTGGTTGAACAGAACATTAACAGGCAGAAAGAGTAAAGGAGAGGAGGAGTTCTTTAGCAGAAGAGCTGTTTGATCTGGTTACACCCTGCAGCCACACAACGGCTAGATCAAGGACAAGGAGCAGGGGAGGAGTAGGAGACCATGGTTGAGGAGGGACTGCAGGACTGCGCTCTTCCAGCAGCAGCCCATAATTACGTGGGACACCGTATTATGGAAAGTGATGGATGCCTTAGGAATCCAGTAGGGAGCTGGCTTGAAGGAGCTTTTATCATTATAAAAGTTTCAAGTCTCGAATAGTTATATTTACAGCTAAATACTTACAACACTCTCACCTTTTTCAGCATGAGTCACCCTGAGAAGTGGACTGCTACTTTTGGAGCTCACTTGAAACCACCAAGCTTGAAGCGATCAGTCAAGACCATTATTATTCACGAAAAGTACCACTACCCAATACATGATTATGACATTGCACTCGTGCAGCTCTCTAAACAAGTTGAGTTTACGAGCAGCATACACCGTGTTTGTCTGCCTGAGCCATCTCAGACTTTTCCATACAATATTTTTGCTGTCATCACAGGCTGGGGAGCACTTACTAATGACGGTGAGTCCTGAGTGTACCACGCAGCCCATATGTTACATGAACAGTGGCTCTGATCTGCTGATGAACTGACCCCACTTCTGTGGCCTTATGTTATATGGCAGCAAGCTTAATTGTTTGTCTATAAGCAATAGGTTTGGTTAATCATGAGCAGCAGTTCCTTGCTCTAAAATTAGACTGGACAAAGACAGAGCTACAATCCACTGAAGCAGAAAGCGGGAAGAAACCTCCTCTTTCCAGCCTTTCTGTTTCATATTGTAAATTCTTAATACAGGTCGTGTAGCCTTGCACGTGTTTCTAAAGCACCTAAGAAAATATTCTGCCAGCCCTAGCCAGAAGCTACAGGTAACTGCAAGCTTCCAGGAGAATATGCAGAGTGAGCTGCAGATGGTGACTTACCCAAGCTCATGCTCTTATCAGGCCACGCTGAGGGTAGATTTAGCAATCGAACAAAGATATCTTCATTTCATATCTCCTGCCCAAATCGCTAGGTAATTTGCATTTCATGGTATTATATGGAACATCTATAATATAATGGTGTTATACTTTAGGCACTATGTACCATGCAATCATTACTTCTGTCTTACTGGTACAGTTCCCAAGCGAGACTTTGAGTATTTTCCTTAAGGGGCAAATCTAGAGAGAGCAACAAGTAAAACCTCATATTAAACCAAGTTAAGTTGGTCCTCTATAAGAGAACATTAAATGCTCATCCTATATCTTAACTCCTGCAAAGCAATTCTGTTGATAAATACCCAAATGATTTTTTCCCTCAGGTCCAACACCAAATACTCTTCAGGAAGCAACAGTGAAACTTATTGACTCAGACACTTGCAACAGAGAAGAAGTGTACGATGGGGACATAACACCCAGGATGCTGTGTGCTGGATACTTGGAAGGAGGAGTAGATGCTTGTCAGGTAACTGTAGCTGAAAATTAGAAAGAAAATCTACTTGAATGCTAATCCCAGTATATAGCTGACCAAATATTGACTGACAGTGTATTAGTCCTTTAAATAGGCTCCATTCAATCAGGAATTAGGATGCAAAATGACATAGCATTTAGCTGTTTCAGCCTGTAAGGTTTCCAGCTTAAATATTATTACCATGTCATGCTACAAGCAGCATCTGAATTCAGCCTTTGAGGGTGGCTAACATCATAATCAAGTTCTTGATGAAATCCTTTTTGAAATGTTATTGCTGCAAGCGACTGAAAGAATTTGTTGAAAGGATAGTGATTACTGTAAATAAAACAAAGCAAGAAGTTCCTGTTGGCTTAGACTGCTGTATATACTTGTGTTTCCCTGCTTTGTATGAGGAGGAAGACAAAGCAGGTAGGGAGCAGTGTTTCATAAAACAGAAGTGAAGCTTTTTTGGCTTTTTTTTTTTCTTTTTTTTTGCTCCAAATGAGAGAGGATTCTGTAAAACCACAGAAAACAAGTCGGGAGGGCAAGTTTCAGAAACAGCCTGGAATCTGCACAAATGGCAGCTCTTGAAGCTCTGCTTGCTTTCTTCTCTTGTTGGACACATCCCCCTGTCCATAAAGAGAATTATATTTTCCCTTCTGATGGATTAAATCTTGTATTTTCCCCTCCTCTTTCTCTAGGGGGACTCTGGGGGACCGTTGGTTACTCCAGACTCTAGACTGATGTGGTACCTTGTGGGAATAGTGAGCTGGGGAGACGAATGTGGCAAACCAAATAAACCTGGAGTTTACACACGAGTGACTTATTTCCGTGACTGGATTACCTCAAAAACTGACATCTGATTCCACAATCAAAGATGGATGTAACCGCACAGACTACGTGTAACTCATATGTGTCTGTAATTCTGAAAGGTTATATTTTTGGTATATATATTCCTATGTAGTTTTGGTTGAAGCAACTTTGCCCTCAGCAAGCGCTATCTTTGCTGTCAGAGATCCTAACCCCTTGTGAACATATCTGAAACATATGAGGTTGCCTGTCTCGTCTTCGAGCCTCAAAATGTTTTCATTTATCAAAAACTACGAACTGACGACATTAAACTAACATTTAAAAGCTACCAGTTTACCTGCTTTATAAATACAAACATTTTCCAGGATAAAAAAAAAAGACATTTTTCTTCAGTCACAGCCGAGGTCTGAAGCTGAACCTTCTTCCTCCAGTGAGGCAAATGCTGTCACAGCTGTTTTTTTCAACCAAAATGAACCCTTGATTATTGTTCTTGTTAGAGGCTTTCATCTGCACAGACTGCAGTCGAGACCCTGGCTGCTCACCCTGCCTTGGTAACAGCTAACAGGGGGTCAGCCAGGACAGCAGGAAGGTCCTAGCTAAGGAAAAGGTGGATTTCTGTACTTGCAGTAAGTTGGAAAGGAAAAGATTGAAGTTTGACGTTCTTCTTTTGAAGCACATTTTTAACAGAAAGTTGGTGGTGGATTCTGTGAAGTTCAAGTGACTTGGAAGTGCTGCTGTGGAAGTGCTTTATCACAACACTGTGCTGCTACCGCTGTGCCAGTTCCCTTTTAGACCTGCTCTGTTAAGCTCACAATATGCTTAAGCTGCAGAAACACAAGCTCTACCAAATTAGCTTGGACTAAATGTGTCCCCGTGAACAACCTCACTGGAAGGAAACCCAGCATTTAAATTTCTGCTAAAGGAAAAATAAATATTCACCACAAATAAACTGAGAACTACCTTTCTGATCCGATTCAAGAAATGGTGTGCTTTCCCAAGGGCATGCCAGCCAGAGGAAACCACCTCGCTGCAGAGAGAGAAATAGTGATGAACTGTCTTGCTTCACTGGTGGATTCATCTCTGCCATCAATAAATATGAGGCTGAAGAGTAATTTCCTATTAAGGAACAGTCCAGATGAGATCTTCAGAGTTAAAGCAATCCTCACACGTGGATTAAGCACTTTTCCTACCTCTGTGCATGGTATCCCATGGATTGCTGCTGGAAGGGGGTCCCGTGACCTGACTGTTACTGTCCCCTAGAGCCCAGGCCTTCAGCACGAGGATCCAAAACCCCACTCCAGTACAGTCTCCTTCTGCAGCCTCCGAATGGCCCCAGGTTGCTCAGGCTGGGAATGCAGGACTCGGGAGTCTGTACGAGACACGGAAGCAGCTGCAAGCCCTGCAGCTGAACCTACCAGAGCTGAAATCTCTCCGAAACATCCTCCCTCCCCTTCTGCTCAGGACTGGGTCTCTCCTCAGCCTCCCCACTGTGCGAGCTCTTCAATAATCAGCATCCCTGGGAACTTAATGCTTGGCATTTCTTGAAAACTCACACCCTGAATCAGAAGCCTACACATGGATGGAAAAGCCCAAGTTTAAGCCTCGGTGGTGGCAGAAGGGGTTGTCTTATTATTAGGCTCCCTCCAGTCTTTCTAGCTACCTTTTGAATTTCAGTGAAAGACAAGATGCCTTATCTCAGAGAGAAAAATCTCAAATTATTTAGTTTAGTTTTGGTTTTGAAATAGTAGTATCTTTATCCTGATTTTCCATGTCCATTAAAAGTTGCCAAGGATCTTGGGACAGTTAGGAGGATAGTTAGATGCAGCAAATCCGTTTCCTTAATTTATTGATGAAGTTTGTAATTTATGCACTTTTGAGTTGCTGCTATTTTTCAACTAAGAATTTACTCTGGGCCAGGTTCAGTTACAAAATAGAAACTTCATGGAGTTCTGGATTAGGTCACCTGGAAACGCCGTTGTCTTCTTGTGTTCAGGTCCCCCTTTTTTGGAGGCATCCTTTGGAAAAAAACCCCCAAACATCAAGGGTTTTTGTGCCTTTTATTGTTGGTGAAAATCATGACGAGTGTCCTCCTTATAATTAACTGATGAATGGCAGTTCAAAGAGAACAGGAGTTCACTTTCAGAGTGAGCTAAAGCTTTGGTTTGCACTTCAATGTATCTTTTTGCCTACAAAATGGAAGCGCAACGATAAGGGGGTGAGGCCCAGATTAGATACAACCCCTATAAACTGGTTCCTACCTCACACTGCAAGTGGCATGTATATATAATACCTTGAAAATGAGAAAGGCAGCCTTTCTTTCAGGTTTTCTTGTGAGAGGCCGACCAGCCAAGAGGTGTGTGGGAGAATGTCTACCTTACTCAGGGAGTCCTGAGCCAGCCAGATGCACTTTTCTTCACCAGTTTTTTAGCAAACTGTCTGGCCTGGGTTTGTCTTACACTCCATGTCAGTGTTTTATTTATGAAGTCTCTGTTTTCTGCCCTAGAACAAAGCGAAGAGAATATTGTGTGATTAAAGAGTTTTAAAAAAACCTTTTGTTATCGTTGATGTTAAGCTTTAGCAAGGATTCAAACGATATAAAGGTAAAATGTTTCATAACATTAAATGTATTTAAAAACAACTGCTTTTTTTGGGTCTTTTTTATTAATAACTGAGCTAAAAATTGCATATGATTCAAAATAGACTGATCTTCACTATTTTGATATAAGAACTGTTCTAAAACTGCAGTGCTCTGTGTTCATTCCCTGCCCTAGGAATTGTTTGTCTTTAACAGTGGTTGGAGCTTTACAGACATTTCAGCAAAGCCAAGGTGAGACATCCCCTTTTCTAAAATACTCCAAGGTGAATTCCAGTTCACCTCTGTGTTCCAAACTTCTGCTTATTCAAATGGGATTGTTTGAGGCTCGCCAATGCTAATTTTCAGTCTGGAGCACAAGTAGGAGAGAAGTAAGAGGCTGATTGCACAAGACCTCATCACGTGAGGAGGTCTGGTTGAATGGCATCAAGCTGTCACCGGGATTCCTTAAGTAAGTAAAGCCTGTACAAGCTCCACTTCCATACCTGCTGCTCCCATTAACAAATTAGAGTAGCTGAGAGCCAAAAGTTATTCTTTATCCCAACGAATATTTATCTGTCAGCCTGCAGCCTGCGTTAGAGATGCAAGTGGATGGAGAAGCTGGCTCTTGCTTTTGGAAATGCATTCATGCACGTGTCAGTGTGGGATCAGCTTAGGTAACTGGGGCCTTTGATTGACCGTGGGTCAGTCCACTGCTGGCGTGGATTAAAAGTCCTTTGTGCACTGGCTTGTGCTCTAAACTGAACCGTGTTGGCCTTAGTACTTTCAAATAACACATTTTTGGGGGAGAAAACTACATGGAGTATTGTCTCCTAATTTGCTTATTAACTAAATAAATGGGAGCAACAAATGCATCCCCTAGATCCTGTTTTGGAGTCCCCATTAAAAATGTGAAATTGTGCCTGGAAATCGAGAAATTAAAAGTGCAAGTGGCTGGGATTTTCCCCAGCAGATGGAAAGGAGATGTACAGCTGTATCAGCTTCAGCTCCTTTTGAAAATACTGCCTCTAAAGATGTTGTCAATACTTGCACACAGAACGGATCTACACTAGTGCACATAAACTGAAGTCACAGGGATTTTGGGCACAAATAGGCTTGAGTCCAGAGCTGGTGGTGTTCTCCTGACCAGCTATAACTGACTTTAATACAGTACACATATGGAGTTGGGAATTTTATTTCTTTATTGATTTACTTAACCAAATTTACTAAGATTGTAGGGTTACGTACATTTTTAAAAGAGGAGGTTACGGGGGAACAGAAGCCTAGCAATGACTTCTGCCAGCTCTCTCAGCTCTCGTGAGTGCAGCCCATCGGGGCCCATGGATCTGTAGATGTCCCGTTCCCTTAGTTGTTCTCTAACCCAATCTTCTCCAACCAAGGCAAAGTCTTCCTTTTTCCTGACTTCCTCTGCAGTAAGTCAGATGGCTCCAGATGTTTCAAATTCTGCATTCTTGGAAAATAAGAGCAAAATCTGTGTGGTTTTTTGATTTGGTGCCATCAACCTAGAGGACTCCTGGGTACAACAACTACTAATTGATGCGTTTTGGGAACCAGTTTCTTTGGCTTCTGGGGTAAGCAGAGTATGTGCGTTTTTATTTATTATTTTATCTTAGAGTGCTCCTGTTCATGGTGTCACTGATGGTCAGTCTTTCCTTAATTACTGCTAAATTGCCAGGCAAGAATTCACTGGATGTTGTCGTTTCTCCATTTAGGCAAAGGACTTTCCTGTATTCGCTGTTTTTATGCAAAACCTGTTTCGTGTGAGATGACTGCATATCAAAGTGACTGGTATCTTAAAAAAAGCAATAACCAGGACAAAAAGATTTTAAAAAAGGTATTTTTCCCAACACATTTGATTGGTAAGTTCTTGAAAATAAGAAGTGTTAGTTTAGCCTAAAAGTTGGCAATACTGAAACAGGCTCATCTTCAAGGAAGGAAACCACAAAATTAAAGGTAAAAATGACCTGACAGAACTAAAAATTAGCAAAGTGGCAAAACTAAAGCTGGCATTTTTTGCTCTCTTTAAACTTCACGTTTTTTTCCACCTGCTATAGCTGGGCCTGCTGTTCATTCTGTTCATCAGGTACGTGCACTGCTCTTTGAAATTACTTTTCTGAAATAACAGAAATAATTTTATTCCTGTATTTTCTTGGGTTTTTTTGTATTATGTGCAAAAGCTACAAAGCAAATACCAGCCATTTATTAAATATCAGGTCCTTTACCGGTAAGAATTGCATTCGTCATCCTGAGGAACTGAACTGCTTTCTCCCTTTGCCCATTTTTCAGTCCACGATTTCAGACTTCTAGTGGCCTCTAGTGGTTCTGTGAGATTTTATTTCTGTGACACACCAAAAAAAAGCTACTTAGGAGACAAGTACTTTCCCCCTGGTCCTGCTTAAGCTCATTTGAATGAGCTCGGTGTTGTCCTCCTGCTCTTGGTCTTTGTTACTAACTCAGTACAAAAGCTGTGTGCATTTCTGGACTGAGGTGTAAATCTTAAGAAAGACATGGAAAGTTGCTACAGCTCTGTTAGTGACAGTCACAGGAGAGGTCAAGGCTAACATAATGCATTGGATGCTCACAAAGAGGACAAAACGTAGGTCATTTTGCCACTAGAAGTTCCCAAAAATCCAATCAAGGTAGACAAAAAGGCTTACTTTTGTTTTTTCTCGTGTACTCTAGGGTGGCATATAGTTGGGTTTTTTTGAAAGTGTGCGGTGAAATGAATCCCTACTATTCTAAGTAAGATGTGCTGATGATATAAAGAGAGATTTAAATTTGTCTCGCCTCCCCCACTGATAACAAAAAGCAAGGCAGGATTGGAGTCGAACTGAGATTTTGCTGTCTGATAGGAAGGTGGGCAGTGCTGGGATCTTAACTAGAGTTTGGGAAACAGCAGAAAAAGTATTTATAGGAGATAATGCCGAGTTGGTGGAGGCAGGGTGATAGTTACTGCAGTTTGATTTCTCCTGGTTAAACACCACCAAAAAAAGAAAAAAAAAGGAGAAAAGGTTTCCACAAGCCTATATACCATGCTGGCATGGGACCACGTACATTGGTTTTGACCACTTTTTCCTAAATCTGTGCACCTCTGTGGCCTTGGATGCACCCTAGAGTTTCACATTTTTGCTCCCTAGCCTCGTTTAATGAATTTTTTTTTATTTCTGAGGTAGGCAACATCTTGCTGGCTCTCTCCTGCGAGATCTGGAGACAAGTTACCTCAGGAGTCAGGACTCAGACACGCTCTGGATCGTCTAAACAGGTAACGCTTGAACCTAATGGGGATTGCTTATTCTTTAACATCACAGAGTGTTATTTTTTGGGCTGAAAGTGGTGCGTTTTTAATGGTTCATGCCGCTCACGTTGGCCAACTACAGCTAAGACGTCTCTACCCGCCGCCATCTTCCTCCGGGCTAAGGCC